>NW_023504517.1:0-25000 GCF_004664715.2 Peromyscus leucopus | reverse complement strand
ACAGAGGCCAGAAGAGGGTGTCATATCCTCTGGAACTGGAGTTACAGGTGGTTATGAGCCACCATGTGAGCAATGGGAATTGAAACACAGTCTTCTACAAGAACAGCAAGTTCTGTTAACTGCTGAGCCGTCTTTCCAGCTCCTTCACATTTCAGATACAACTGTAGTAAGTAGGGCTCAGGAGTGTTCAGATTTGTTCAAGACCCATGTTGACTACACAGCTAACACAAGGCTGGAGTCCAAGTGTGACCTGAAAGCCCATGTTCCGAATTCTGATGAAGACTATCCTTCCAGATGCTTTAAACACAAGAATCCAGATCTGGCTTGTAAAACATCAGGATAGGTTGACTTAAAGGGACTTTCAACTTTGTCCTTTGTTTTCTTTAGGCCCTAAAAAAAAATTTAAGGCTCCTGAAAGCAAGGCCTCAGCTACCGAATTACCCAAGGAGAAAGCAATTAAAACTGATTCAAAGTGCCCTGCTTCCACCAGCTCCACACAGGGCTTGTCCACTGGGAAAGGAATGTCCTGGGCCTCAGGAGCCCCTGACACAGGAGGCAGCAAGTTTCCCCCCTGAAGATGATGGTTCCAGTGACCTGGACTTGGAACAACTCATGGAAGACATTGGAGAGGCAGAGGAGAGAGGGGAGTCGCAGCAGAGGGATGGCTCAGAAGAGTTCCTGGCGGGCCTCTTTGAGGAGTAGTGTGCTCTGGTCCTTCTACTGCTGACTGCCTCTCAGTGATCCTGAGCAGATGTTGAATGTTGGGGTTGGTGACCTGCTCCATGCTTCAGGTCAGAGCTGTGCATCATGGGTAATAAAGCAGGTCTCTGGGTCCACTGCTTAGGCTGTGCTTCCTTTCATGTCGCTATGGCAACCTGCTTCTCTGGAGGGTATAGGAGGCTGGGGACAGCAGCAGGACCCAGGCCTGGGGAACCTTCAGAAAAGCATCTCTGTGGTCTTGACTTCCCTACTTCCTGGGGGCGACATGGCCTTAGGAAAGCATTGTGACCATCTGGTGTTTAGTTCCCTGTCTCACACCATCTATCTAGGGTTGTTGCTGATGTCCAGTGTGGTGGTCCATGGGAACCAGTCACAGTGTGTGCTGGTTATTACCCTCCCAGATGTGGGTGTACATCTTGTAGACAGGCTGCCAGCATTTGGGGATCCCCTGCCTTGGGCAGCTAGAAAAAAGTGATAGAGGAGGGGATCTTAGAGGGCCAGAAGTTAAGGGTCACATGAGTGACTCTTAATTAGATTCATTTAGGCAAATTCTGTGGATTGTTTTATTTTTGTGAGGAAGATCTAGGAAGTTAAAAAAGGGAACTGGAGTTTCTGATTTTCTCTGAGCTCAAACGCCCTGACATGTGGATTTCTGTCTCTGGCCATGGGTATCAGTGACCCATGAGATTTTGTCTCTGGCTGTGGGTATCAGTGGAAGCTGGGAGTCTTCTCACTAGAAGCACAGGTGACTCTGAGATCATCACCCAGACCCACTCATTTGGCCTTTACGATGGAGTACACAGTCTCTTCCTGGGGGTTCCCATGGACGGGCTGCAGGGTGGTGTTCCTGGGGAGGCTGGGCTTGAGCGGGCAATGGAGGCGTACACGATGTTGTTATCCTGCGGGGACAAGAGGTTGGATGGCAGCAGTGCAGCTGTGGCCACCATAAAGCAGCAGCTGCAGCCTGAGTGTCCTGTCACACCTGCAGCAGCTGCAGCCTGAGTGTCCTGCCACACCTGCAGCTAGCTGCTAGCCTGCAGTGTGTCCTGCCCACACCTGCAGCAGCTGCAGCCTGAGTGTCCTGCCACACCTGCAGCAGCTGCAGCCTGAGTGTCCTGCCCACACCTGCAGCAGCTGCAGCCTGAGTGTCCTGCCACACCTGTCCCAGCTGCAGCCTAAGTGTCCTGCCCACACCTGCAGCAGCTGCAGCCTGAGTGTCCTGCCACACCTGCAGCAGCTGCAGCCTGAGTGTCCTGCCACACCTGCAGCAGCTGCAGCCTGAGTGTCCTGCCACACCTGCAGCAGCTGCAGCCTGAGTGTCCTGCCCACACCTGCAGCAGCTGCAGCCTGAGTGTCCTGCCCACTTCTGCAGCAGCTGCAGCCTGAGTGTCCTGCCCACCTGCAGCCTCCACCCTTCTGCCTCCTTCTTCAACATCCCTTTAACTTCCCTCAGGCCTGAGTCTGAGTGGCTTACCTTGGGGTTCTCTTTGGGGTCCATATATTGTCCTAGAGAAAAGGAACACAGAGTGCTGAAGTCAAGATGTGACAGGAAGGGAGACAGATGGCTGGGAGTTCCAACAGTGAGGTGAGGACCTTGGTTACATGGGAGGGACAGGGTGAAGGAGGGAAGGGAGAAAATACAGAGGGATGCTCATGTAAGTGTGGGGTCTTGGGAGAAGAAGGCAGAGCTAGGTGGGGAAACAGGAAGCTGGCAGAATTTACCTTCAGGTTCAACATTGTCAGTGTTTTCAATGAGGTCCCTGCACAGGAACAAATGGACAACATATCAGAATCTGGACAGGAAAGGGTTAAGACATCAGGTGCTGGGCTGCAGAGATGGCTCAGTTAGGTAAGTAAGTGTCACATAAACAGGAAGTCCTGATTGCAGACCCAGGACCCACAGGATGCTGGATGCTGGAGAAGCAGAGACAGGCAGATACATCCCTGGAGTTCACTGGCCTGGACTAACAGATGAGCTCTAGATTCAGGGACAGACCCTGTCTCAAAAGATAAAGTGGAGGGCTGGAGAGATGGTTCAGCTGGCAAAGTGCCCACTTCACAAACACGAAGACCCAGATTTAGATCCCCAAGGACCCATGTGAAAAAAGCTGGACACGATGTGCCTGGAGAGTGGGATGGAGAGAGGAGGATCCCTGAAGCAGCCTGGCCCTACTGATGAACTCAGGTTAGTGAGAGACCCTGCCTCAAAATAAATATTGAATAAAGGTGGAGAAACTGAGGGAGTTACAACATAGACCTCTGGCCTCTACACACATGCACAAGTGCACACAGAGACAGCATACATGCAGGAACACAAAAGAGAACAGAGAGCTACTAAGGAAGACACACCATTGATCTCTGGCTTCTACACACATGGACACGTGGATGTGCACCTGCACATGTGCACACACAGGAACAGTAACAACACACACAGAACTGGGCATGGTGGTGCATGCTTGTAATCTCAGTGCTCAGGAGGTGGAGACAGGGGACTCCTGATGTTCACTGGCCAACCAACCTGGTCCAACTGTGAGTTCCAGACCAGTGGGAGACCCTGTCTGTACTAAACCAAACAAAACACACCAAACAATAACAACAGCAATAACAAAGATCCAAAACCCAAGGTGAAATGACTGTGGGTAAGGCCAGACCATCAAGACTGACAACTTGAGTTTCATCCCAAGGATCCACAAGGTGGAAGGAAAGAGAAAGCTCTCAGAAGTTGTCCTGTGACCTCCACATGTGGGCCATGTCAAGTCATACTCACACACATGGATACACATGCACGCAAACATACAAAATGCAATAAACATAATTATTTAAAAGAGTGGATGGCACTGGAGAACACACACAGACACACACACACACACACACACACACACACACACACACACACACACAGGAGCTGGATCCCTCTCAATGGTCTCTGCCATCCTCAGTGACTCAAGATGACATCACGGTGTTTGGCCCTCAGAATTAGATCTTCTCTGGAAGAGAATGAGAGACCATTGGGAAGGTGGCCTGGCCGAGGTCTCTCAGCACTAGCTGAAGGGAGTCATTCTAGGAAATCGGCTTGCCCTGGGCGGGAAAAGAGACTAGAAATAGGAAGAACCGAGTCTATTCTCTCTCACTACCTGGAAAACTAGAAGACAAGAAAGTTTTAGATCTCCTGGTAGGTGCTCAGGCTGGGTTCTGTAAGAAAGGACCTGAGATGGGACTGGAGGAAGGGCATCTGGCCAAAGAAGCCACAGGGAGAGGAGAGATGGAGGAAGCTGGGATGCAGTGTGGCTAGTGGATGCTTGAGTTATCTGCACAAGGCCCTGGGTTCCATCCCAGCACCTCATAAACCGGGTGTGGTTCGATGCCTGTCCTTCCAACAGTTGGGAGGTGGAGGCAAAAGATCAGAAGTTCAAGGTCATCCTTGGCTACAGAGTGAGTTAGAGGCCAGCCTAGACTAAATGAGACCATTTCTCAGAAAAAAGGGGTTGGAGAAGGAAGGTTCAGAGCAGGCCATGTACAGTAGGAAAAGAAGAGGCAGGAGAGAAGGGTGGAGAGGTTGGGAGGTGGAGAGAAAAGGGTAAGAGATGTGGAAGATCTGGAACAAAGGATTCTGGGGCAGCGGGGCTCACTGACCATAGAGAAAGACAGAGAGAAGAAAGGGAAGGATGGAGAGCTGTTGAATCCAGGCAGATGTTCAAGGCTGAGAGGAAACAGAGACAGAGAGGGCAGCCCAGGAAATGGAAGGAGAGAGGGAGGAAGAATGAGGTCTAAAGTGGGTGTTGTTCTGGGAAGGAGACTCCTGAGACCCTGCACTCCTTGTCAGTGTGTGAATCTGGTGCCTGAGGAGCCTGAGGTCATAGAGGACAAGGAGGGAGCAGACAGAATGAGTCAGTGGTTAGGGAGATGTGAAGAGTCCTGTGTGTGGTTCTCTTTTTTAATGTTATTTGAAGGGGCTGGAGAGATGGCTCAGTGGTTAAGAGCGCTGGCTGCTCTTGCAGAGGACCCGGATGGCGCTCACCTGGCTGGGGTTTCGGCTTTAGTCCTCTGTCCTGTGGGGAAGAAACAGTGTCAGTGTGACATCAGTGCTGATCCTCCATCATCCCTCTCAGCTGTCCTCTGTGTGCAGACCACCTTCAGAGGACAGGGGAGCAGAGAACCTGCCCCAGGCAGTCAGAGAGGAGCCTGAGCTCCCTCTGCTGGGCTGTGTCCTACACAGCAACCTCCCCAGATCTCTGCTAGGTCCATGTCCACCCCTGTCTCCTCTGCTTCCTTCACCAACCTTGAGTTCCCTCACTCCACACCTGCCTCATCTACTCTGCCTTCACCAGCCTTCCTTTTTGTGACTTTAGAGACCGTCTCTTTCTGGATTATATTTCACTCTACTGATCTATTTGTCTTGGTCCATACTATGCTGTTTTAATGACTGTAGTTTTTTTAAATTGTCACTTATTTATTATATGGTCGGGAGTGTGCCACAGTTTTTATAGACGTCAGAGGACAACTTGCAGGAGTTGATTTTTTTCACCATGTGGCTCCCAGGCTTCCACACTGACTCCTTTTACCCTCTGAGGGCTACTGTAGCTTTTTTAAAAAAAAATCTATTGTTCATTTATTTATTTATATTTATTTAGCTACTGTAGCTTTAAAAGTTTTTTGTTGATGTTGTTTTGTTTTGTTTTGCTTTAAGAATTTTAAAATTATCTGCACCTCTTTTGGTGTAGATGCCATGAGAGCAGAGGCCTGTGGGATTCAGGAGAGGGCTTCCGATCGATATGCCTGGAGCCAGAGTTACAGGCGGTTGTAAACTGCCTGATGTGGGTGCTGGAGCAGAACTCAGGTTCTCTGCCAGAGCAGCCAGTGCTCTTAACTGCGGAGCCATCCCTCCAGCCTCCTGTTGCAACTTTGATAAACTCTGGGATCAGACAGCGGGGGTGCTCCATTACTGGCCATTTTTGTTGTTATTTTATTTCATTTTGTTTTCGAGAATGTATGTGAATTTGAGAAGATGAATTATTTTTCAAAACTCCCATTGTACTTTAGATAAGAATTATATTGAATTTACTGATTATTTTTGTAGTACAGACATCTTTTAAAAAAAAATCCTTAATTCATTATTATTGTATGACTGTTTGCCTGCTGGTATTTCTGTTTGCCACACATGTGTCTGGTCCCTGTGGCAGTCAGAAGAGGGCATCAGATCCCCTGGAACAGCAGTTACAGGTTATTGTGAGCCATTGTCTGGGTGCTGGAATCAAACCCTGGTCCTCTGCAAGAGCAGCCAGTGCTCTTAACAAATGATCCGTCTCTCCAGCCTCCTAATACAGACATCTGAACTAATTTTTCCATTTTAAGAATGAGATGATTCCTACTCACCCGCTTCCTCTTTCTTTCAACAATGTCAGCCACTGTGTTTTGGAGAACAAGTCATTTGGTGCCTTAGTTTAGGCTTTTTCACTGCCCCCCCCCCCCCCCGAGACAGAGTTTCTCTGTGTAGTTTTTTTTTTTTTTCTTTGCGTGTCCTGGAGCTTGCTCTGTAGTCCAGGCTGGCCTCCAACTCACAGAGATCCGCCTGGCTCTGCCTCCTGTGTGCCTGGATTAAAGGCGTGTGCCACTTCTGCCCGGCCTTCCCTATGTGTTTTTAGATTATAATTTTAGTTTTAGAGATTTATTTTCATTTGTGTGTGTATATATATGTGTGCATGATTGTGTTTGCCATCCTGTTCCCATGTCCAAGGAGGCCAGAAGAGAGCCCTGGGTGCCTGAAGCTAGACTTACAGGAGGTTGTGAGCTGCTCCCTATGGGTGCTGGGAACTGAACTGGGGTCCTCTGCCAGAGCAGCAAGTGCTCTTAACTCCTGAACCATCTCTCTATGTTTTTTTCTTTTGACTTATAAATACACTTTATTTGTTTGTTTTTTGACAGCTCTGTGAGATCCACACAGGCACGTCTAATAGATCCCCAACTCAGCTGGTTAGCCCACTCCTAACTAACCCAAACAATTAAATTGTTTTCATTTTTTAATTGTTTGAGTTAGGTTAGGGTTAGATTTGAATGAAAAATCTTCATAACAGGCTCACCTATCTGAAATCTTTGTCATATTTGAGAGGTTATGGACCACTTAGGAGGTGCAGCCTTCTGGAAGAGTTATGTGTCACTGGAGGTGCGTTTTGAGAACTGTATTGCCCCCACCACCACTTCCAGCTTTCTCCCTGGTTTTTTTCTGCATGTGTTGCAGATGTGACTTCTCAGTGTCCTGCTTCAGCTGCCCCTCCACTATTAACCTTCCTTCTGGACCACAAGCCAAATCCAATTCTTCCTTCCACAAGTTACTTTTGATTATGATGTTTTATCACCACAGTGGAAAAGTAACCGCCATTACACACTCTCAAACAGACTTCCTCTTTCTGTCCCTATATGGCTTGGTTGTTTCACCAGAGTGTTTCTCAACACACTTAGACTTGTTCCTGTTCCCTGGTCCCCGTGTCATCCATCTAATCACTGAGTGTTTGTTTGAGGTCTTCCACACCCAAGGATGACTTTGAACTACTGATCCTCCTGCCTGCCCCTTCCACACACTGGAGTTACAGACATGCACTACCACACCAGGCTAATCACAAAGTCTGAAAGCTTTTGCCTTGACATTTTCCTGGTTCTGGCCATTCATCCCCATGTGCAGCTCCACTGTGGCAAAGTGACACAGCCTGGTCCCCTCCAGTCTGTCCTCTGCACCCTAAGACTGTGATGTCAGAATCCAGCTGCTGCTCAGGGCACAGCACCGCCCTTCACCTCTCACAGAGACACTGCTGTCCAGACTCTGTTCTCTCCAGCTGACCTGCTTCCATCCAGGTCCAGGGTTTCTCACCTGGGCAGTGATTTTAGTCAATGACGGTATTAGTGACCACACATCCTGTTCCCTCTCCTGCCTCCTTCCTGGTTCAGCTTGTGCAGTGAAACCACCCCTATCCTCAGAAGGACATAAAAAGAAACCCATTCCCTCTTAGAGCCCCTGCCATGTTGGTGGAGCCTGAAATCTCCTTAGAGTGCCCTGCCATGTTGATATCTACTTTCTGTCTGTTCATCACATCAATAACCTTCAGTAAACTCCTTCCTCCCCGGTAATCTGTCTCAGTGACCCTCTTGAATCCCCATCTGAGATTTTCACACACACTGATGTCACCATAGAAGGGTGCTGTGGTGGCCACTGCATTTTTCCTCTGGTATCAGAGACTTGGGGACCTGATTTACCAGGTTCCCTCTGGTCATTTCCTGCCTCCCCCACCAGCACCACACTGCTCAAGAGTTCCTGAAATGGTTTCCCTTTCCTAGAAGGCCAAAGAGTGTCCTCTACATGACTACCAGGCCTTTTCTATTTTGTGGAAGGAGGAGGGTTGAGATTAATTCTCATATAATCCAGGCTAGTCTTGAACTCAAGATCCTCCTGCCTCCACCTCCCAGGTGCACTTACTGAGGTGTGGATCACCACTGGCTGTCAGTGTTTTCATTTTTTAATTGTATTAGATGTTTTTATGCACCATGTGTGTGAGTGTGCACACACCATGGTGTGGGTGTGTTAAAGGACAACATCCAGGACTCAAGCTCTTTCCTCACTCAGCCATGCCCTGACCCTCGCATCTGGGCTGTCGTCAATCCCCTTCAGGACTCTGGTGTGGACTGTTCTGTGTAAACACTCAGGAAGTCTGATGGGGTGCAGTCTTGGACCACTTACCTTTCCTTCTCCTCCACCCGAGGAACACTGTCAACCCCAAACCCCAGCCAGGAGTACAGCAGCAGCCACTGCCAACCCAACTCTGGTTCCCAGACCCAGGGTCTGACTCTTCCCGCTCTTCTTCCCTTCTGTGGCTGTGAGTGCAGTTCTGGTGAGTGCAGAAGTTGCAGAGGTGGGGCTTGGAGAGGTGGTCCTGGGGGCTGGGAGGAGACAAAGGAAGTCAGCATTGAACGAGATTGGGAAGTGTAAGCCAAATAAACCTTTTCCTCCCTAAGTTCTTTGGTCATGGAGTTTTTCACAGCAATAGAAACTCGAACTAGGACACCTGCTGGCCCCTGCATCCCAAGTCATGGGCTCTGTTCTAGTTTCAAGTCCTCTGTTGAACCCCCATAGGGACCCTGCTGTGGGATGATTTCTGTCCAGGATGCTGCAATCTGTCTCCTGCAGTGCCAACTCCATTTCCCCAATAGCAGTGACTGTACCCTGCAGCCATGATGCTCTCACAGGGTTTGGGCACTTCCTGTGAAGAGCAGCCTGGGCTTTGGTTTGTGTAAGTGGAAGTTTCTCTCCCTTCAACAACTCCTAAATACCTGGCAGCTGCTTCCCAAATTACCACCCAGAGACTTATATAATTAATATATATTATATTAATATAATTATATATAAATGCTCTGCTGGTAGCTCTGGCTTATTACTAACTGGCTCTTACACTTAAATTAACCCATAATTTTTATCTATATTTAACTTGGTACCTTTTCTCAGTAGGGCAGTCTCATCATGTGTCCTCTGTATCTGCCTGAGGACTCCTGATCCAACACTTCCTCTTCCCAGCATCCCCAGAGACCTGTGTGTGTTGCCATGCACTTGTAATCCCAGTACTTCAAGGGGAAAATAGTCAGGTCACTGGGACACACTGCCAACTGTCCTAGGCTACTTTGTGAGTTCAGCCCAGAGTAAGATCCATCAAAGGAAACATAAGAAGAGAGACAGAGAGACAGAGAGCTAGAGAGAGGGAAAGAGAGACACAGAGAGAAATCTATCACTAGGGGTCTCTTTGCTTAGACTTGAAAGAGAAAACGTGCAAAGGAGAGTACTATTGAATTTGGCTACAAAAATGAAATTATGGAAAGAGAATTAATAAGCCAACCACAGGGTTCTTTTCAATACTTGTTGCAAATATTTCTCCAGGTGCAGTATCTTTGCCCTAAATGAGGATATTTTGCTCGGATGAAACATTTCTTTTTTTTTTTTTTTTGAAACATTTCTTTTGAGGTCTGTGGATGCAGCTCAGTGGTGGAGTGCTTGCCTAGGGTGCACGAGGCCCTGAGTCCATCTCAAGCAGGGGACACAGGAGTGGTGAAACGCCATTTTGGTCGCAGCTCTTGGGAAAGAGTTCAAGGCCATCTTAGGTTATATTGCAATTTGAGACTAGCATGGACACATGAGACTCTGTCTTAAAGAAATGGAAAAAAAAGAAAAATGTCTTTTTATCATTAATTTAATTATTTTAAAAACAATAGGCAAGAATATTCAGTTAATGAATTAATTTTAAAAATGCTGATAAAAAATACTGATGAAGAACTCACAGTGGAGGTGAGGTGTAAGTCAATGACAGAGCCCTTGTCTAGTGTGCATGTGGCCTTGGGAACAACAAAAAAAACATGGTGTGTCTTCCTGAAGCAGAGGAAGGCATGGCTGCCTTAAATTGATTGTTCTACAAGCACCTAATAGATTATCTCCAAGGCTGGAGACATTGGGATTTGAGGAAGAGGGAGGAGGCTGGAAGAACAGGAGTCATTTAGGGAAACGTGTAGGAGACACAGGAAATGCAGATGTAAGGTGCCTGTCAGCTCTGGCTGTGGAGTTTATCCTGAACCAGCACAGGGGTTAAGATGAGGACTGGTTTGCCAGGGAGGCAGGTGGGTCTAACCTGGAAGGGACAAACCCACTTATCACTGGTACTGCTGAGGATTGGTGATATAATTAATGATAATTGATTATTATTTGACTATTAATTTTATAATTTATTTTCAGCAGTGGTACATGAATGTGTGTATGTGTTTGTGTATCTCTGTGTGTGTGTGTTGTGTGTGTGTGTGTGTGTGTGTCAGAGGTTAACCTTGGGCATTCCTTCCTCAGATGTCATTCACCTTATTTGTAAGACAGACCACGTGAGCACCTGTAACCACAACACCGTGGAGATGGAGACAAGAGGATCAATGGGCTTCACAGCCCATCAGCCTGGCCCCAAACAGTGAGCTCCAGGTTCAGTGAGAGACCCTGCCTCAAGGAATAAGGTGGGTCTTACTAGAGGAGGAATCCCAATGACCATCCACTGTGGCCTTCCCAAACACAAAAATGAAATACCCCCCCCACATACACGTGAACCCATGCAAACACACACACACACACACACACACACACACACACACACAAACACGCATGTTTACACCAAATGTACACACTCCACAAAATTAAGACAGAAGAGAGGTAAGCAATAGTGTGAACTCAAGCAGAGGCCATGTGTCTACTGGTTGAGAGATGTTTGGAGGTAAAGGGTCCTTACGGGGCCTGTTCCTCACCAGCATACTGTTGGGCAGGGCTTGCATTCTTCATGTCTCCATGTCTCTCTCTGTATAATGACCACGAGAGTGCCCAGCAGTGGTGACAGGTGGCTGGGGTAATGTCCACACAGTGACCAGGCAGGGCCTGTGTGCACTCTGTGTGGAAGCTGCAGTTACAGTTGCCATGGACGAGGAGAAGTGACCAGAGAACCTGATCATGGTGAGAACATGAGGGTCTGTGTGGGAAGATGGGGGATGGGAAGGAAGGAGGGGAAGAGGGAAATGAGGGAGGGAAAAAAGAAACTGGGGGAGGGAGAGGTGAGGGATGTGTCCAGAGACTGGTGAAGTGGGGGGACCCAGAGGAGGAGGGGTTCACGGGACCAGAAGGCACCTACTGTGGAAGGCACGAGATATGGTGTAAAGTCTAGATCTAACGGAGACCCTGACACAGGACCAGGTGAAGGCTGCTCCGTCCTGGAGAGGCCAGATCCACATGGATTTGTGTCAACGAGGGTGGGGTGGGCAGGGCGGTAGTCAGTTTGGAGAAAGGAGCAGGAGACTGGGCCATCTGGGAAGAGCTGACCGGGGGTGGGGTGGATCTGAGGGCAATGAGGGGCAGCTCAGAGAGAGCAGCTAAGGCTTGGGATGGTTGTGGGGAAGAGGAAAGGTGGAGTTGTCAGAGCTCTGGGAGGGGACAGAACACATGAGAGGAGTCTGTGGGAAGGAACAGAAGTGTAGGATCTCTAATGACATCTATGGTACAAGGAAGTCAGGGACCACCTGGGTTGTGCTCTCCATGGGTGATGGTAAGGTGGGTTCCAGGAATCGACTGAAACTCCTTCATTCCTTCTTTTGTGTTCAGATGAACTCGGCAGAAGTACACTGTCTGGTCCTTCTTCTTCAAGTCCAGGATTCTGAGGACTCCGGATGTCTGAGGCTGTGTCCAGTTCAGGATGAGCCGGTTCTTGAAATGCTCATGTATGAAAGGTGGGGTGGAGTTGTAGATAAATTTCCCATGGAAGTTCTTCCATCTCCAGAGAATCCTCATCTGTGGATCCTCTGCCAACTCCCAGGGGAAGTAGAAGGAGAAGGGGATCTCGATGGAGCTGCCCTGGACACCAGAGAGGAGGGCTGGTTGGTTGACCCCAAAGGCATTTACTTTGTTGGATCCTGCAGAGTTACCTGGGAGGGATGGGGAGAATCTGAAGTCTCTTCAGGGAATGGAAAAGACAATTCAGTGCTTCCTGAGCCATTATCCATAGGACAGTCCTGTGTCCCATTGTCCCACACAGGACAGGACAGACAAGGAAGGGTTGGACTGGACCCACTCTGAGGATGAGCTCTATCTTGGGGCACACAGCACTGTCTGGATCCTCTAGCAGACCCCTGTCCACATGACAGCCTGCTCTTCCCAGCCCCACTGGCCCCTCCTGTGGTTAGGGCAGAGTCCCTGCTAACAAGGTCCCCACCACTCACCAGCTTGCAGACATGCAGCTGACATCAGCAGAAGCAGGATCCAAGCCATGGCCTGATTCCCTCCAGGAAGTGAGACCAGCAGAGCCATCAGGAAGGAGAGGAGCCCTGTGCAGGGACCCTGGGGTGCCCAGGAGTCAAGAGAATAATGATAAGATGACCCAGATGCACTGGACCTTCTCATGTGGAGGACAGAGTGGGGCAGGACCTCCCCATCTCCACCTCCTTGTGACCAGCAACTTCCTTCATGATTCTGGCTTCTTCTTTCCCATGCTGCAGAAGATCCGCCCTGTGGTCACTGTCAGGGTGGCTGTGACATTGAGCCCAGCCCATATTTTTAGCTGGAAGATGTGGAATTGACCTTTGTATGCCTGGCTCTTCTCTCTTACTTCTTGACCTTCTGTCTTATCCAGTCTTACCCATTTCCTATGTGGCCTGTAATTATTGTTTTCACAACACCTCTAGAGATCTTCCTCTCCTGCCATTTTCCTCCTCAATCTATTTTTTTTGTTTGTTTTGTTTTGTTTTGTTTTTCAAGACAAGGTGTCTTTGTGTAGGTTTGCGCCTTTTCCTAGAACTCGCTTTAGAGACCAGGCTGGCCTCGAACTCACAGAGATCTGCCTGCCTCTGCCTCCCGAGTGCTGGGGTTAACGGTGTGTGCCAACAGCCCAATCTATTTTTTATTGTGTCTCCCATCATGCTGTCTGTCTGTCTGCCTGTCTCTCTAGTAATCTCAGGCACAGAAGTGGTCAGTTTCTTCTCACTTCAGACACAGTGAGGATGGAGGTGATGAGGAAACACATTCAGTCCCCAGCCCTAGCTCAGTGTCTACACCACCATCTGCTCTTTGTCCTCTTCTTGTCCTTCAGGGACTCTGTACAGCACCCAGCAGAACCAAGGCCCAGTGGACACTCTCGCCCTGGCCTGCTCGCTGCTGCCGAGTCTGTAATTACCCTGGTTTTCCTGGGTGATCGTCTCCCTCCCCTAGACAGTGATCCAAAGCTGCTCCAGTTTCTGAAGGAGACTTTCTACATCCCACCAACCTTCACACACCTCAGAAGAGGATGCCAAGGATCAGAAAAGCCCTGGCACATGTCACATGACTTCCATATGGCCAGTTGACTGGACTCCACACCGACTTCAGTCTGCCTGCTACTTGCAGCCTCTGAACTCTCCTCAAAGTTCAGAGATCAGCTGCTAGGTTCGCAGGACACTGTTCCCACAAAGCACTTGAGTGACCCCCTTTAGCTGTGGCTGTTCTAGAACCTTCTTTGGATGAAGTGGGCAAAGACTCAGAGCAGCAACATTCACTTATGATCCCAGCTGCCCCTCGAGCTCTTCTTCACTGCTGCTACCTGCTGGGTCCTTAATTCCAAGTCATGGGTCTGTTCTAGTTTCAAGTCCTGGACTCAGTGAATCCCCACAGGGACCCTTCTGAGGGATGATTTCTGTCCAGGATGCTGCCATCAGTCTCCTGCAGTGCCAACCCCGTTACCCCCAATAGCAGTGACTGGACCCTGCAGCCAGGATGCTTTCACATGGGAGAGGCACTTTGTATGGGAAAGCAGCCTGGGGCTTTGGTATGCACACATCAGGCTTTTACATACATGTGACCATGGGGGAGTGTCTCTACTTATATGAGTGCATACATTCACTTGCACACCGACACACACAAATCACTAAAGACACCTTTCACAGCTGATCTGCCACCACACGTTTACCCAGTATTCATCCTGAGTAAACACAGCCTCCCAGGACAGGCTTTGTGATTCTTTAGACTGCAGTTCCTGATGGTGTCGCCAGTATTCAGACTCTGATTTTATACCCAGCTGTGTTTTCCCATGACAATGGTGGCAGAGAACAGGCTCAACCCTTCCTGTTTCTGTGTGAATCATCCAGGTAGAACCTAGAGGGAACAGTAGATAAACATAGAGAGAAATCAAGCAAGAAAGGAGCTAGACATGAGAGCAGAATAGAAACTGTGCAGAGAGAGAACTATCACAGAATAACAAAGTGTATGAACTAAGGAGTTTCGTGTACATAGATTCATTTCTTTTCATCAAAGGTTAATTATCAGCTGGTTGTAGATTCTTCCCGGACCCTGGGAGGGGACTATCGAGGGCCTGGACCCCCATAGTCCCCGATAGAGGAGGAAGGTTCAGAGGAGGCCATGCACAGTAGGAAAAGAAGAGGCAGGAGAGAAGGGTGGAGAGGTTGGGAGGTGGAGAGAAAAAAGCAAGAGATGTGGAAGATCTGGAACAAAGGATTCTGGGGCAGCAGGGCTCACTGACCATAGAGAAAGACAGAGAGAAGAAAGGGAAGGATGGGAGAGCTGTTGAATCCAGACAGATCTTCAAGGCTGAGAGGACACAGAGACAGAGAGGGCAGCCCAGAAAATGGAAGGAGAGAGGGAGGAAGAATGAGGTCTAAAGTGGGTTTGTTCTCTGGGAAGGAGACTCCTAAGACCATGAACTCCTTGTCAGTGTGTGAATCTGGTGCCTGAGGATCCTGAGGTCATAGAGGACAAGGAGGGAGCAGACAGGATGAGTCAGTGGTTAGTGAAGACCCCAGGGTGTGTTTCTCCTTTTTTTTTTTAAAAAAAAAAATTGTTATTCGAAGGGGCTGGAGAGATGGCTCAGTGGTTAAACGCGCTGGCTGCTCTTGCAGAGGACCCGGATGGCGCTCACCTGGCTGGGGTTTCGGCTTTAGTCCTCTGTCCTGTGGGGAAGAAACAGTGTCAGTGTGACATCAGTGCTGATCCTCCACCATCCCTCTCAGCTGTCCTCTGTGTGCAGACCACCTTCAGAGGACAGGGGAGCAGAGAACCTGCCCCAGGCAGTCAGAGAGGAGCCTGAGCTCCCTCTGCTGGGCTGTGTCCTACACAGCAACCTCCCCAGATCTCTGCTAGGTCCATGTCCACCCCTGTCTCCTCTGCTTCCTTCACCAACCTTGAGTTCCCTCACTCCACACCTGCCTCATCTACTCTGCATTCACACACCTTCTTTTTTTGTGCCTTTAGAGACCGTCTTTTTCTGGGTTATATTTCACTCTACTGGTCTGTTTGTCTTGGTCCGTACTATGCTGTTTTAATGACCACAGTTTTTTGCCACTTATTTATTATGAGGTAGGGGGTGCCGTAGTTTGTATGGAGGTCAGAGGGCAACCCGCAGGAGTCGATTTTCTCCACCTGAGGGCTACCGTATTTCTTTTTAAAAAGTCTATTATTCATTTAGCTACTGTAGCTTTTAAAGTTTTTTGTTATTGTTTTGTTTTTAGAATTTTAAATTTATGTGCACATGAGAGTAGATGCCTGTGGGATTCAGGAGAGGGCTTTAGACTGGCCTGCAGCTGGAGTTACAGGCGGTTGTAAACTATCTGATGTGGATGCAGGAGCAGAACTCAGGTTCTCTGACAGAGCAGCAAGTGTTCTTCACTCCTGATCCATCTCTCTGTGTTTTCTCTTTTGACTTATAAGCACACTTTTCTTTGTTGTTCTTTGTTTTTTGGACAGCTCTGTTAGATCCACACAGGCACTTCAACTGTAACCACAAATCACCTGGTCAGCCCACCGCTGTGCAGGTTTGAGTGAAAAATCTTCACCACAGGATCACCTATTTGAACCCTTGGTCATATTGTGGAGGTTATGGACTATTTAGGAGGTGCAGCCTTCTAGAAGAGGTGTGTGTCACGTGGGGTGAGTTTTGAGAACATAATGCCCCACCTCACTTCCAGCTTTCTCCCTGGTTTTCTGCATGTGTTGCAGATGTGACTTCTCAGTGTCCTGCTTCAGCTGCCCCATCATTATTAACCTTCCTTCTGGGACCGCAGGCCAAATCCAATTCTTCCTTCCACAAGTTACTTTTGATTCTGATGTTTTATCACCACAGTGGAAAAGTAACCACCATTACACACTCTCAAACAGACTTCATCTTTCAGTCCCTATATGGCTTGGTGGTTTCACCAGAGTGTTTCTCAACACACTTAGACTTGTTCCTGTTCTCTGGTCCCCATGTCATCCATCTAATCACTGAGTGTTTGTTTGAGGTCTTCCACACCCAAGGATGACTTTGAACTACTGATCCTCCTGCCTGCCCCTTCCACACACTGGAGTTACAGACATGCACTACCACACCAGGCTAATCACAAAGTCTGAAAGCTTTTGCCTCGACATTTTCCTGGTTCTGGCCATTCATCCCCATGTGCAGCTCCACTGTGGCAAAGTGACACAGCCTGGTCCCCTCCAGTCTGTTCTCTGCACCCTAAGACTGTGATGTCAGAATCCAGCTGCTGCTCAGGGCACAGCACCGCCCTTCACCTCTCACAGAGACACTGCTGTCCAGACTCTGTTCTCTCCAGCTGACCTGCTTCCATCCAGGTCCAGGGTTTCTCACCTGGGCAGTGATTTTAGTCAATGACGGTATTAGTGACCACACATCCTGTTCTCTTTCCTTTCTGGTTCAGCTTGTGCATTGAAACCACCCCTATCCTCAGAAGGACATAAAAAGAACACCCCTTCCCTCTTTGGAGTCCCTGCCATGTGGGTGGAGCCTGAAATCTCCTTAGAGTGCCCTGCCATGTTGATATCTACTTTCCTGTCTGTCCATAGCATCGATAACCTTCAGTAAACTCCTTCCTCCCCAGTAATCTGTCTCAGTGACCCTCTTGAATCCCCATCTGAGACCTTTACACACACTGATGTCATCATAGCAGGGCGCTGAGGTGGCCACTTCATTTGTCCTCTGGTATCAGAGGCTTGGGGACCTGACTTACCAGGTTCCCTCTGGTCATCTCCTGCCTCCTCCACATGCACCACACTGCTCAAGAGTTCCTGAGATGGTTTCCCTTTCCTGGAAGCACAGAGAGTGTCCTCTACAGGACTCCTAGCTCTTTCCTGGTTAATTTATTGAAGAGAGGGGAATGAGATAAATTCTCATATAGTCCAGGCTACCCTTGAACTCAAGATCCTCCTGCCTCCACCTCCCAGGTGCACCGACTGAGGTGTGAATCACCGTTGGCTGTCATTGTTTTCATTTTTTTTTATCGTAGTATATTTATTTACTTACCGTGTGTGTGTATGCACATGCTATGGCATGCGTGTGTTAGAGGACAATGTCCAGGACTCAGCTCTTTCCTTGGGCATGTGGGCTCTGAGCATTTCCAGTGCCCTGACCTCCGGAGCCATCTCTCCGCCTCTGGCTGTCACTATTTATTCTTTGACATCCTATGTTATTTTCTTCCTCTGAGTTCCTCTAACCACCTGTCTCTCCTCGGACCTGTCTGTCAACACCACAGCTCTTTCTGAAATGAACACTCAGCTCTTGGGTGGCTCTGCCATCACCATGCAGTTACTGGAGAAACCAGATGTTCATCCACATGTGATCCTCCAGTTTCAAGCCAGACTTTGGGAAGTGGAGCAATACAGCTTTGCTGAGGCGACCTCCGGTCCCTGGTGCTTTCCCCTCCCCAGGTTTCTCCTGGGCAGCCCCTTTCTCCTCTGTAACCACAGGGGAGGACTGATGACCTGTGACTAAGTCAACAGAGATGAACTGAGCCATGACTGGACTGTGCGTTCACAGACTTAGCCCTGCAGAACCTCACTTGAGGAAGCGGCTTCAGGTAGAATCCCAGTGAGGTTAGCAGTGCAGGGCTGCAGTCACCAAACAAACCACAGCAGCAAACAGACCCCAGGTACTCTAAGCTCAAGCCCAGAGCCTGACTGGGACTCAGGAGGAGGCCGTCAGGGATCTGCCCTGGGGAGGCAAGAATCCACCCTTAGGTATTGCTCCTCTAAATCTGACCACCTTACTTCTTTTTAAAGACAAGTCTCTCACTGGGACCTAGTCTCACCAGTTAGGACAGTATAGCAGCCATCCTCCCTCAGGGATCATCCTGTCTCCACCTCCTCAGCACTGGGATTACATGGAGTGTGGTCATGGAACCTCCAGCTTGCATGGCAGCACTTTCCTGACTCAGCCATCCCCTGAGGATTCACATCTGTGCTCTCGTCAATCCCCTTCAAGGACTCTGGTGTGGACTGTTCTGTGAAAACACTCAGGAAGTGCGATGGGGTGCAGTCTCGGACCACTTACCTTTCCTTCTCCTCCACCTGAGGAACACTGTCAACCCCAAAACCCCAGCCAGGAGTACAGCAGCAGCCACTGCCAACCCAACTCTGGTTCCCAGACCCAGGGTCTGACTCTTCCAGCACTTCTTCTCTTCTGTGGCTCTGGAGAGTGCAGTTCTGGTGAGTGCAGAAGTTGCCATGGTGGGGCTTGGAGAGGTGGTCCTGGGGGCTGGGAGGAGACAAAGGAGGTCAGCATGGAACTTCCCTGGCAGGCATGATGCTCTGAGGATGCCTCTGCTGCACTCCTTGCCCCTCAGACTACTGAAGCAATGGACTCCAGGGAACTGGGGTCACCCAGGGAGTCTCATGCTGGGAGAAGGAAAAGGCTGAAGTCTGGAGACAGCCAGAGGAAGAACTGGTCTCCCAGAAAGAGAGTTCACACAGTCCTGAGAACTCCTCAGATCAACCTGCAGGAGAGACTGGACAGAGACAGTGATGGCTCACTGGGGGCTGGGCCACACCAGACCTGGGACTGCTCAGCTCTGCACATGTCTTGTCTTCTATTTAAGCCTAAACCTCATGTCAGGACCTGTCAAAGCCCCAACTATGGAGTTGTCACTGAACCTCCAGTATGGCCATGCCGTGTAAACCTCTTTGCTCTGCTTTTCCTGTGACTGTCTCTTTAATTGTCCCATTGGGAACAGATGGCCAAGCCTGGCTTGTTAGAGCTGCTGGGACCAGGTTCTGATCCTGCACTCAAGAACAAGTGGGTCCTTCTTGAATATGGGGGCACACATGGGCATCTTGTCTCCTTTGGGGGGTGCGGAATGAGGAACAGCTCTTTGAAGCTCACACAGGAAGAAGAGAACATTTGCTGAGCCTGAGAATGGGTGAGCAAGGACAACTCTCTATTTCCTGGTAGGAATGTCCTCAGACCCTCATGTCATCTCTTACAAAGAGCAATCTCTAAGTCACACAGATCAAAAAACAGTCATTGTCTTTTGTTTTGTTTTGTTTTGTTTTTTTCGAGACAGGGTTTCTCTGTGTAGCTTTGGAGCCTGTCCTAGAACTCACTTTGTAGCCCAGGCTGGCCTCGAACTCACAGAGATCAGCCTGCTCTGCCTCCCGAGTGCTGGGATTAAAGGTGTGCACCACTGCCACCCGGCTAAACAGTCATTTTCTAATAAAGTTCTTGTTAGAACAGAAGTAGCCGGCAAGTGTGGACAATGCTGCTCTAAAGATCTGAGTTATTGAATGAAAATCTCAGGACCGGGCACGGCTTGCCTCCCTCTGGGTCAGCAAGGTCCAGAGACCCCTTGTACAATATAGACTACTGTCACTGCTCTTGGATGCCCCCATAGCTAGATGGTAAGAACGGATTGCTGAAGATACTGCTCGATTTTGATGTAGATATGATCAAAATTCATTTTATAAATGCGTGAAACATTTAAGTCATTGAACACTACTAAAAATCTTTTTCCATTTATTTTATGTATGTGTGTAGTATATATCTGTGAGTTAACATACAGGAACCTACACACACAAGCAGATGAGCCTGTGTACACAGACAGACAGACACACAGACACACACACAGACACAGACACACACAGACACACACACACACACACACACACACACACACACACACACAGATAGAGACGTGTGCCTGATTATTCATGTGCAGGCCAGAAAGGCTTCTGGTGTCCTCTTGCAACATTCTCCACCTGTTCCTCAGAGGCAGGTCTCTGTGAAATGGGGGCTTCAGAATCAGCTAGGCTGAAAGCCAACAAACTCAGCAATCCTCCTGCCTCCACCTCCTTGGAACTGGTGTCACAGCATATGCAGGGACACCCAGCTTCCTATGTGGGTGTTTGAATTTGAACTTTGGTCCTCACAATCACAAAGCCAATGCTCTGAACCACTCTTAACATTTTTTTAAAGTCCTTGTAGCCCAGACTGGCCTTGACCTTGTGTGTAGTAATGACATTCCTGATCTCAGTACCTCCCAGCTACTAGGATTACAGTTATGCACCAAACCACTTTAAGAAAGGCCACCTTGGACTGGAGAGATGGTTCAAATGGTTAAGAGCACTGGTTGCTCTTCAGGAGGTCCTGAGTTCAACTCCTGAAACCACATATATCACAACCATCTATAATGAGATCTGGTGTCCTCTTCTGGCACACATGCAGGCATAACACTGTATACATAATAAATAATAAATTAAGTAATTAATTAATTAAAAAAAGAAAGTTCATCTTGACTGGCCAGTGGTGGCACCAGCCTTTAATCCTAGCACTCTGAAGGCAGAGCCAGGCCGATCTCTGTGTGTTAGAGCCTGCCTGGTCTACATAGCAACTTCCAGGCCAGCTATGGCTACATAGTGAGTCCTTGTCAAAAAAAAAATTCATTTTTGTTGGTATAAATGTATGTAATATAAGCTATATCATTTGAACTCTGCAATATACAGCTCAGTGGCTTACAGCACATTCATTCTGTGGAGCAGCCAACCATTGCTATTCAGTACCAGACCTTTTTAAAAAGAATTTCCTTTGTTGTCCTAATTTTAGCAGGGAGTGTAGGCAAATGTGTGTGTGTGTGTGTGTGTGTGTGTGTGTGTGTGTGTGGGGGGGGGCGTGCACACACACACGTTGATGTATACATATATATTACCTTCTCTCCCAGAATGTCCCAAAAGAACAAAGCAAAAAACAAAGGTGTTGGAAGTACAGTGGTAGAATACTAACACAGATGGGAACAGTCACATCAGCCATTGACAAGGATAGAGTCAGACACTAGGAAAGTGTGTCCTGAGGGGGAAACGACAGGTCAGCAACCGAGGAGATGCCTCAGTCCTCAAGTACCTGCCTTGTGTCCTGGTTAGTTATTTTGTCAATGTGACACAAGCTGTAGTTATCTGGGAAGAGGAACCTCAACTGAGAAAATGCCTCCATCAGATTGCCCGTAGGCAAGTCTGTAGGACATTTTCCTGATTGGTGATTGATGTGGGAGGCCCAGCTCACTGTGGGTGGTACCATGTCAGGGCAGAGGTCCTGGATGTTATAATCCAAGCAGGCTGAGCAAGCCATGGAAAGCAAGCCAGTGAGCAGCACCCCTCCATGGCTTCTGCCTCAGTTCCTGCTTCCAGGTTCCTGCCTGGAATTCCTGCCCTGACTCCCCTTGATGATGGAACGTGATTGGGATGTGTAAGCCAAATAATCATTTTCCTCCACAAGTCTTTTTTCATGGTGTGTTTCACAGCAATAGAAACTCAAACTAGGTCACCTTTGAGGCACAGAGTCCTGAGTCGCATCCCCAGGGACCTGTGTGTGTTGCCATGCACTTGTAATCCAGCACTTCAGGGGGAAGATAGGCAGAGCCTGGGGCTCACTGCCAGCTGGCCTAGACCATTGGTGAGTTCAGCCCAGAGAAAGACCTCCAGAGAGAGAGAGAGAGAGAGAGAGAGAGAGAGAGAGAGAGAGAGAGATCACACGAAGTCTTTTTGCTTAGACACCAAAGAGAAAATTGCAAAGGAGAGTAATATTGAATTGGCTACAAAAATGAAATTATGGAAAGAGAATTAATAAGCCAACCACAGGTTCTTTTCAATACTTGTTGCACATATTTCTCCAGGTGTGATATCTTTGCCCTAAATGAGGATATTTTGCTCGGATAAAACATTTCTTTTGAGGTCTGTGGATGCAGCTCAGTGGTGGAGTGCTTGCCTAGGGTGCACGAGGCCCTGAGTCCATCTCAAGTGCTGCACACAGGAGTGGTCACACACCCTTGTGATCCCAGCACTCTGGAAGTGGAGGCAGAAGAGTCAGAAGTTCAAGGTCATCGTCAGCTATATAACAAGTTTGAGGCCAGCATGGACTACATGAGATTTTTGTCTTTAAAAAAATGGAAAGAAAATAAAAATGTCTTTTTATCATTAATTTTAATATTTTAAAAACAATGGGCAGGAATATTCAGTTAGTGAATTAATTTTAAAAATACAGATGGAAGAAGTCATAGTGGAGTGAGGTATAACTCAATGTCTAGTGTGCACGTGGCCTTGGGGACCATCTGAAGTCCTGCTAAAGAAAAAACATGGTGTGTCTGCCTGAAGCAGAGAAAGGCATGGCTGCCTTAAATTGATTGTTCTACAAGCACTTAATAGATTATCACCAAAGCTGGAGACATTGGAAAGGAGGAAGAGGGAGGAGGCTGGAAGAACAGGAGCATTTAGGGAAACATGTAGGAGACACAGGAAATGCAGATGTAAGGTGCCTGTCAGTTCTGGCTGTGGAGTTTATCCTGAACCAGCACAGGGTTAAGATGAGGATGGTTTGCCAGAGGCAGGTGGATCTAATCTGGAAGAGACAAACCCACTTATCACTGGCACTGCTGAGAATTGGCAATGTAATTAATACTTATTATTTGACTATTAATTTTATATTTTATTTTCTAAAATGTATTTTTTATTAAATTTTTGCAGCACATAATGGTACATGAATGTGTGTGTGTGTGTTGTGTGTGTGTGTGTGTTTGTGTGTGTGTCAGAGGTTAACCTTGGGATGTTCCTTCCTCAGATGTCATTCACCTTATTTGTAAGACAGACCACGTGAGCACCTGTAACCACAACACTGTGGAGATGGAGACAAGAGGATCAATGGGCTTCACAGCCCATCAGCCTGGCCCAAACAGTGAGCTCCAGGTTCAGTGAGAGACCCTGCCTCAAGGAATGAAGGTGGGTCTTACTAAGGAGGATCCTAATGTTCATACTGGCCTTCCCAAGTACAAAAAATGGATACATGTACACATACACACACACACACACACACACACACACACACACACACACACACACACACAGCATGCATGTTACACCATATTACACATGTCCACAAAATCAAGACAGAAGGAGGCTAAGCAATAGTGTGAACTCGAGCAGAGGCCATGTGTCTACTGGTTGAGAGATGCTTGGAGGTAAAGGGTCCTTTCAGGGCTGTTCCTCACCAGCATGACTTGGGCAGTGTTGAAATCTGCTGGTCTCTGTGTCTCTCTGTATAATGACCATGAGAGTGCCCAGCAGTGGTGACAGGTGCTGGGTAATGTCCACACAGTGACTAGGCTGGGCCTGTGTGCACTCTGTGTGGAAGCTGCAGTTACAGCTGCCATGGAGGAGGAGAAGTGACCAGAGAACCTGATCATGGTGAGAACATGAGGGTCTGTGTGGGAAGGTGGGGATGGGGAGGAAGGAGGGAAGAGGGAAATGAGGGAGGGAAAAAAGAAACTGGGGCAGGGAGAGGTGAGGGATGTGTCTAGAGACTGGTGAAGTGGGGGACCCAGAGGAGGAGGGGTTCACGGACCAGAAGGCACCTACTGTGGAAGGCACGAGATATGGTGTAAAGTCTAGATCTAACGGAGACCCTGACACAGGACCAGGTGAAGGCTGCTCCGTCCTGGAGAGGCCAGATCCACGTGGATTTGTGTCAACGAGGGTGGGGTGGGCAGGGCGGTAGTCAGTTTGGAGAAAGGAGCAGGAGACTGGGCCATCTGGGAAGAGCTGAGGCTGGGGTGGGGTGGATCTGAGGGCAATGAGGGGCAGCTCAGAGAGAGCAGCTAAGGCTTGGGGATGGTTGTGGGGAAGAGGAAAGGTGGAGTTGTCAGAGCTCTGGGGAGGGGACAGAACACATGAGAGGAGTCTGTGGGAAGGAACAGAAGTGTAGGATCTCTAATGACATCTATGGTACAAGGAAGTCAGGGCACCAGGGCCTGACCTGGGATGTGCTCACCAGGAGTGATGGTGAGTTGGGTCCATAATTGACTGCCACACCTTCATGCCATGTCTTGTGTTCAGAGAAACTCGGCAGAAGTACACTGTCTGGTCCTTCTCCTTCAAGTCCAGGATTCTGAGGACTCCGGATGTCTGAGGCTGTGTCCAGTTCAGGAAGAGACGGTTCTTGAAATGCTCATGTATGAAACCCGAGGAAGAGTTGTAGATAAATTTCCCCATGGAAGTTCTTCCATCTCCAGAGAATCCTCATCTGTGGATCCTCTGCCAACTCCCAGGGAAGTAGAAGGAGAAGGGGATCTCGATGGAGCCGCCCTGGACACCAGAGAGGTGTGCTGGTTGGTTGACCCCAAAGGCATTTACTCTGTTGGATCCTGCTGAGTTACCTGGGAAGGATCGGGAGATTTGAAAACACTTCAGGGCTTAGAAAGGACAACCCAGAATTTCTGACTCTTCACCTACCAGTGGATTTGGACACAGGCAAGGACTGTCCTTATGTCCCACTGTCCTATATGGACAGGACACACAAGCAGTGTTGGACTGGACCCACTCTGAGGATGAGCTCTCTCTTGGGGCACAGGGCATCTGCTGGCTCCTCTAGCAGACCCCTGTCCACATGACAGCCTGCTCTTCCCAGCCCCACTGGCCCCTCCTGTGGTTAGGGCAGAGTCCCTG
>NW_023504516.1:0-26420 GCF_004664715.2 Peromyscus leucopus | reverse complement strand
TTCACCTCTCACAGAGACACTGCTGTCCAGACTCTGTTCTCTCCAGCTGACCTGCTTCCATCCAGGTGCAGGGTTTCTCACCTGGGCAGTGATTTTACCTCAAAGATGGTATTAGTGACTGAACAACCGGTTCCATTTCCTGCCTCCTCACTGGTTCTGCTTGTGCAGTGAAACCACCCCATCCACCTCGCACATGCTATGGTATGCATGTGTTAGAGGACAATGTCCAGGACTCAGTTCTTTCCTTCAGCTTGTGGGCTCTGAGCATTTCCAGTTCCTTGATCTCCTGAGCCATCTCACAGCCTCTGGCTGTCACTATTTATTCTTTGACATCCTATGTTATTTTCTTCCTTTGAGTTCCTCTAACCACCTGTCTCTCCTCTGACCTGTCTGTCAACACCACAGCTCTTTCAGAAATGAACACTCAGTCCTTGGGTGTCTCCCCCATCAACATGCAGTTACTGGAGGAACCAGATGTTCATCCACATGTGATCCTCCAGTTTCAAGGCAGACTTTGGGAAGTGGAGCAATACAGCTTTGCTGAGGCAACTTCCAGTCCCTGGTGCTTTCCCTTCCCCTGGCTTTATCCTGGGCAGCCCCTTTCTCCTCTGTAACCACAGGGGAGGACTGATGACCTGTGTCTAAGTCAACAGAGATGAACTGAGCCATGACTGGACTGTGCGTTCACAGACTTAGCCCACGGAACCTCACTTGAGGAAGCGGCTTCAGGTAGAATCCCAGTGAGGTTAGCAGTGCAGGGCTGCAGTCACCAAACAAACCACAGCAGCAAACAGACCCCAGGTACTCTAAGCACAAGCCCAGAGCCTGACTGGGGACTCAGGAGGAGGCCTTCAGGGATCTGTCCTGGGGAGGCAAGAATCCACCCTTAGGTATTGCTCCTCTAATGCTGTCCACCTTACTTCTTTTTAAAGACAAGGTCTCTCACTGGGACCCCAGACTCACCAGTTAGGCCAGTATAGCAGCCATCCAGCCTCAGGGATCATCCTGTCTCCACCTCCTCAGCACTGGGATCACATGGAATGTGGTCATGGAACCTACAGTTTGCATGGCAGCACTTTCCTGACTCAGCCATCCCCTGAGGATTCACAACTGCGCTGTCATCAATCCCCTTCCAGGACTCTGGTGTGGACTGTTCTGTGTAAACACTCAGGAAGTGTGATGGGGTGCAGTCTTGGACCACTTACCTTTCCTTCTCCTCCACCTGAGGAACACTGTCAACCCCAAGACCCCAGCCAGGAGTACAGCAGCAGCCACTGCCAACCCAACTCTGGTTCCCAGTCCTGGGATCTGACTCTTCCAGCTCTTCTTCCCTTCTGTGGCTGTGAGTGCAGTTCTGGTGAGTGCAGAAGTTGCAGAGGTGGGGCTTGGAGAGGTGGTCCTGGGGGCTGGGAGGAGACAAAGGAAGTCAGCATGGAACTTCCCTGACAGGAATGATGCTCTGAGGATGCCTCTGCTGCACTCCTTGCCCCTCAGACTACTGAAGCAATGGACTCCAGGGAACTGGGGTCACCCAGGGAGTCTCATGCTGGGAGAAGGAAAAGGCTGAAGTCTGGAGAGTTCACACAGTCCTGAGAACTCCTCAGATCAACCTGCAGGAGAGACTGGACAGAGACAGTGATGGCTACTGGGGGCGGGGCCACACCAGACCTGGGACTGCTCAGCTCTGCACATGTCTTGTCTTCTATTTAAGCCTAAACCTCATGTCAGGGCCTGTCAAAGCCCCAACTATGGAGTTGTCACTGAACCTCCAGTATGGCCATGCTGTGTAAACCTCTTTCCTCTGCTTTTCCTGAGACCGTCTCTTTAATTGTCCCATTGGGGACAGATGGCCAAGCCTGACTTGTTAGAGCTGCTGGGGCCCAGGCTCTGATCCTACACTCAAAGAACAAGTGGTTCCTTCTTGAATATGGGGGCACACATGGGTATCTTGTCTCCTTTGGGGGGTGCGGGATGAGGAACAGCTCTTAGAAGCTCACACAGGAAGAAGAGAACATTTGCTGAGCCTGAGAATTGGGTGAGCAAGGACAACTCTCTACTTCCTGGTAGAAATGTCCTCAGACCCTCATGTCATCCCTTACAAAGAGCATTCCCTAAGTCACACAGATTAGAAAACAGTCTTTTTTGTTTGTTTGTTTGTTTTGGTTTTTTGTTTGTTTGTTTGTTTTCGAGACAGGGTTTCTCTGTATAGTTTTGGTGCCTGTCCTGGATCTTACTCTGTAGACCATGCTGACCTCAAACTCACAGAGATCAGCCTGGCTCTGCCTCCCGAGTGCTGGGATTAATGGTGTGCACCACTGCCACCCAGCTAAACAGTCATTTTCTAATAACATTCTTATTAGAACAGAAGTAGCCTGCAAGTGTGCACAATGCTGCTCTAGAGATTTGAGTTATTGAATGAAAATCTCAGGACTGGGCACGGCTTGCCTCCCTATGGTTTATTGTTCAGCAAGGTCCAGAGACCCCTTGTACAATATAGACTACTGTCATTGCTCTTGGATGCTCTCCATAGCTAGATGATAAGAACCTATTGCTGAAGATACTGCTCGATTTTGATGTAGATATGGTCAAAATTCATTGTATAAATGCATGAAACATTTAAATCATTGAACACTACTTAAAATCTTTTACCATTTATTTTATGTATCTGTGTAGTATATGTCTGTGAGTGTACATACAGGAACCTACACACACAAGCAGATGAGCCTGTGTACACAGACAGACAGACAGGCACACACACACACACACACACACACACACACACACACACACACACACACACAGGATAGAGACATGTGCCTGATTATACATGTGGAGACCACAAGAGGCTTCTGGTGTCCTCTTGCAACATTCTCCACCTGTTCCTCAGAGGCAGGTTTCTGTGAAATGGAGGCTTCAGAATCAGCTAGGCTGAAAGCCAACAAACTCAGCAATCCTCATGCCTCCACCTCCTTGGAACTGGTGTCACAGCATATGCAGGGTCACCCAGCTTCCTATGTGGGTGTTTGAATTTGAGCTTTGGTCCTCACAATCACAAACCCAATGCTCTGAACCACTCTTAACATTTTTTTAAAGTCCTTGTAGCCCTGACTGGCCTTGACCTTGTTGTGTAGTCAATGACATTAAATTCCTGATCTCAGTACCTCCCAACTACTGGGATTACAGATATATACCAAACCACTTTAAGAAAGGCCACCTTGGGCTCTAGAGATGGATCCGATGGTTAAGAGCACTGGCTGCTCTTCAGGAGGTCCTGAGTTCAACTCCTGAAACCACATAGATCACAACGATCTATAATGATATATGGTGTCCTCTTCTGGCATACATGCAGGCATAACACTGTATACATAATAAATAAATAAATAAATAAATAAATATTAAAAAAAAAGAAAGGTCACCTTGGCTGGTCGGTGGTGGTAACAGCCTTTAATCCCAGCAATCTAAAGGCAGAGCTAGGCGAATCTCTGTATGTTAGAGGTTAGCCTGGTCTACAGAGTGACATCCAAGACATGCACCAAAACTGACCTTTATGAGCTCAAGGCTTGTCTAGTTTACATAGCAACTTCCAGGCCAGCTAAGGCTACATAGTGAGTCCTTGTTGCAAAAAATATCATTTTTGTTGGTATAAATGTATGTAATATAAGCTCTATCATTTGAACTCTGCAATATACAGCTCAGTGGCTTACAGCACATTCATTCTGTGGAGCAGCCACCATCACTATTCAGTACCAGATGTGCACGCACACATTGATGTATACATATATATTACCTTCTCTCCCAGAATGTCCCAAAAGAACAAAGCAAAAAACAAAGGTGTTGGAAGTACAGTGGTAGAATAATAACACAGACGGGAACAGTTCATCAGCCATTGACAAGGATAGAGTCAGACACTAGGAAAGTGTGTCCTGAGGGGGAAACCACAGGTCAGCAACCGAGGAGATGCCTCAGTCCTCAAGTACCTGCCTTGTGTCCTGGTTAGTTATTTTGTCAATGTGACACAAGCTGTAGTTATCTGGGAAGAGGAACCTCAACTGAGAAAAGGCCTCCATCAGATTGCCCGTAGGCAAGTCTGTAGGACATTTTCCTGATTGGTGATAGATGTCGGAGGCCCAGCGCACTGTGGGTGGTACCATGTCAGGGCAGAGGTCCTGGATGCTATAATCCAAGCACGCTGAGCAAGCCATGGATGCAAGCCAGTGAGCAGCACCCCTCCATGGCTTCTGCCTCAGTTCCTGCTTCCAGGTTCCTGCCTGGAATTCCTGACCCAACTTCCCTTAATGATGGAATGTGATTGGGATGTGTAAGCCAAATAATCATTTTGTTCCACAAGTGCTTTTTTCATGGTGTGTTTCACAGCAACAGAAAATTCAACTAGGTCACCTCTGGATCACAAAGTCCTGAGTTGCATCCCCAGGGACCTGTGTGTGTTGCCATGCACTTGTAATCCAGCACTTCAGGGGGAAGACAGGTAGAGCCCTGGGGTTCCCTGCCACCTGGCCTAGAGCATTGGTGAGTTCAGCCCAGAGAAATACAGAGAGAGAGAGAGAGAGAGAGAGAGAGAGAGAGAGAGAGAGAGAGATCATCTGAGGTCTTTTTGCTTAGACACCAAGAGAAATTGCAAAGCAGAGTACTATTGAATTGGCTACAAAAATGAAATTATGGAAAGAGAATTAATAAGCCAATCACAGGGTTCTTTTCAATACTTGTTGCACATTTTTCTCTGGCTGTGATATCTTTGTACTAAATGAGGATATTTTGCATGGATAAAACATTTCTTTTGAGGTCTGTGCATGCAGCTCAGTGGTGGAGTGCTTGCCTAGGTGCACGAGGCCTGAGTCCATCTCAAGTACTGCACACAGGAGTGGTCACACACCCTTGTGATCCATGCACTTGGCAAGTGGAGGCAGGAGAGTCAGAAGTTCAAGGTCATCCTTAGCTATCTAGTAGGTTTGAGGCCAGCCTAGAATACAGGTGATTCTGTCTTTAAAAAAAAATGGAAATAAAATAAAAATGTCGTTTTATCATTAATTTTAATATTTTAAAAACAATGGGCTGGAATATTCAGTAGTGAATTAATTTTAAAAATACTGATGAAGAAGTCACAGTAGGAAGTGAGGTGTAACTCAAGTGGCAGAGCCCTTTTCTAGTGTGGGTGTGGCCTTGGGGACCATCTGAAGTTCTGCTAAAGGAAGAAAAACATGGTGTGTCTGCCTGAAGCAGAGAAAGGCATGGCTGCCTTAGATTGATTATTCTACAAGTGCCTAACAGATTATCACCAAGGCTGGAGACATTGGGAAAGGAGGAAGAGGGAGGAGGCTGGAAGAACAGGAGCCATTTAGGGAAACTTGTAGGAGACAAAGGAAATGCAGATGTAAGGTGCCTGTCAGCTCTGGCTGTGGAGCTTATCCTGAACCAGCTCAGGGTTAAGATAAGGACTGGTTTGCCAGGGGGAGGCAGGTGGGTCTAACCTGGAAGGGACAAACCACTTATCACTGGCACTGCTGAGAATTGGCAATGTAATTAATAATCATTATTGTTTGACTATTAATTTTATAATTTATTTTCTAAAAATGTATTTTTTATTAAATTTTTGCACATACATGCATGAATGTGTGTACATGTGTGTGTCTCTGTGTGTGTGTTTGTGTGTGTGCCAGATGTTAACCTTGGGCTTTCCTTCCTCGTATGTCATACACATTATTTGTAAGACAGGCCATGAAAACACTTGTAACCACAACACTAGAGATGGAGGATCAATAATGCTTCGTAGCCCATCAGCCAGCTGTAAACAGTGAGCTCCAGGTCAGTGAGAGACCCTGCCTCTAAGGAATGAGGGAGGTCTTACAGGAGGACCCCAATGTCCACCTCTCTGGTTTTCCCATGTACAAAAATAGGGTAATGTATGTAATACAACATACATACATACATACACACACACACACACACACACACACACACACACACACACACATGCATACTCACACCATATAAACATGCTCCACAAAATCAAGATAGAAGGCAGGCAAGCAATAGTGTGAACTCCACAGAGGCCATGTGTCTACTGGTTGACAGCTGTTTGGAGGTAAAGGGTCCCTTTCTAGGCCTGTTCCTCACCAGCATGACCTTGGGCAGGGGTTGAATTCTGCTGGTCTCCCTGTCTCTCTCTGTACAATGACCATGACAGTGCCCAGCAGTGGTGACAGGTGGCTGGGTAATGTCCACACAGTGACTAGGCTGGGCCTGTGTGCACTCTGTGTGGAAGCTGCAGTTACAGCTGCCATGGAGGAGGAGAAGTGACCAGAGAACCTGATCATGGTGAGAACATGAGGGAATCTGTGTGGAAGATGGGGATGGGGAGGAAGGAGGGGAAGAGGGAAATGAGGGAGGGAAAAAAGAAACTGGGCAGGGAGAGGTGAGGGATGTGTCCAGAGACTGGTGAAGTGGGGGACCCAGAGGAGGAGGGGTTCACGGGACCAGAAGGCACCTACTGTGGAAGGCACGAGATATGGTGTAAAGTCTAGATCTAATGGAGACCCTGACACAGGACCAGGTGAAGGCTGCTCCATCCTGGAGAGGCCAGATCCACGTGGATTTGTGTCAACGAGGGTGGGGTGGGCAGGGCGGTAGTCAGTTTGGAGAAAGGAGCAGGAGACTGGGCTCTGGGAAGAGCTGAGGCTGGGGGTGGTGTGGGTCTGAGGGCAATGAGGGGCAGCTCAGAGAGAGCAGCTAAGGCTTGGGGATGGTTGTGGGGAAGAGGAAAGGTGGAGTTGTCAGAGCTCTGGGGAGGGGACAGAACACATGAGAGGAGTCTGTGGGAAGGAACAGAAGTGTAGATCTCTAATGACATCTATGGTACAAGGAAGTCAGGGTCACCAGGGCCTGACCTGGGATGTGCTCACCAGGAGTGATGGTGAGGTGGGTTCCATCAATTGACTGCCACTCTCCATGCCTTCTCTTGTGTTCAGATAAACTCGGCAGAAGTACTTGTCTGGTCCTTCTCCTTCAAGTCCAGGATTCTGAGGACTCCGGATGTCTGAGGCTGTGTCCAGTTCAGGATGAGCCGGTTCTTGAAATGCTCATGTATGAAAGGTGGGGTGGAGTTGTAGATAATTTCCCCATGGAAGTTCTTCCATCTCCAGAGAATCCTCATCTGTGGATCCTCTGCCAACTCCCAGGGGAAGTAGAAGGAGAAGGGGATCTCGATGGAGCCGCCCTGGACACCAGAGAGGTGGGCTGGTTGGTTGACCCCATAGGCATTTTCTCTGTTGGATCCTGCTGAGTTACCTGGGAAGGATGGGGAGCATTTGAAAACACTTCAGGGGTTAGAAAGTACAACCCAGAATTTCTAACTCTTCATCTACTGGTGGGTTAGGACACAGGCAAGGACTGTCCTTATGTCCCACTGTCCTATATAGACAGACAGACAAGGGTTGTTGGGCTAGACCCACTCTGAGGATGAGCTCTCTCTTGGGGCACAGAGCACTGCTGGCTCCTCTAGCAGACCCCTGTCCACATGACAGCCTGCTCTTCCCAGCCCCACTGGCCCCTCCTGTGGTTAGGGCAGAGTCCCTGCTAACAAGGTCCCCACCACTCACCAGCTTGCAGACATGCAGCTGACATCAGCAGAAGCAGGATCCAAGCCATGGCCTGATTCCCTCCAGGAAGTGAGACCAGCAGAGCCATCAGACAGGAGAGGAGCCCTGTGCAGGGACCCTGGGGTGCTCAGGAGTCAGGAAGAATCAGTGTAAAGGGGCACACAACCCCAGGGCCTTCTCATGTGGAGGACAGAGTGGGGCAGGACCTCCCCATCTCCACCTCCTGTGACCAGAAACTTCCTTTATCATTCTGGCTTCTTCTTTCCATGGTGCAGAAGATCCGCCCTGTGGTCACTGACAGGATGGCCGTGCCCTTGAGCCAGATCCTATTTTTAGCTGGAAGATATGAAATTGACCTCTGCATGCTGGGCTCCCATTCCCTGTCTTATCCAGTTTTGCCCATTTCCTATGTAATCACTGTTTCCTCCACTCCTCACAACCCCTCCTCATGTTTCTCATTATGTCTTCCACCATGCTGGTTCTCTGCTCTGTCTCTCTGTCTCTGTCTCTCTCTCTCTCCCTTCCTTTCTTCCCTCCCTCCTTCCCTGTCTCCCTCCTCTCTCTAATAACCTCAGGCACAGAAGTGGTCAGTTTCTGCTCACTTCAGACACAGCGAGGATGGAGGTGATGAGGAAACACATTCAGTCCCAGCCCTAGCTCGGTGTCCCCACCACCATCTGCTCTTTGTCCTCTTCTTGTCCTTCAGGGACTCTTCACAGCACCCAGCAGAACCAAGGCCCAGTGGACACTCTCGCCCTGGCCTGCTCACTGCTGCCGAGTCTGTAACTGCCCTGGGCTTCCTGGGTGATCGTCTCCCTCCCCTAGACAGTGACTCCAAAGCTACTCCAGTTTCTGAAGGAGACTTTCTACATCCCACCAACCTTCACACACCTCAGAAGAGGATGCCAAGGATCAGAGAAGCCCTGGCACATGTCACATGACTGCCACATGGCAGGTTGACTGGACTTCATCCCATCAAGGACTTGTAGTCCTCCACTCCACACAGACTTCAGCCTGCCTGCTCCAGTGCAGCATCTGAACTCCCCTCAAAGACCATGGATCTGCTGCTGGGTTCCCAGGAGACTGTTCCCACAAAGCACTTGAGTGACTGTGGCTGCGGCTGCTCTAGAACCTTCTTTGGATGAAGTGAGCAATGAAAGGTCAGACTGGCAATGCATCCCTTATAACACATTGCCTGGGACATCTCTGAGTGTGGACACAACTGGCCTGTACTGTTGTGAAGGTGTGTGACGTGGGGGGGGGTTGTCTGGACTCAGGGCTTGTTCAGTAGGAACAAGGTTCCATAAGTTCCGTGACAGGGTTCCATAAGTTCCATGGTAGACAAGATTGTACCAGAGGAAGTGGCATCATTCTCCCTGAGTGACATGTGCAGAGGCGACTTCCCATTTCCTTAGATTCCTGCACTGATTGCCTTCTCCATGCTTCCCTGCAGGTGGCTGTGCAGCGCCTCTGTCACATCTGCTGTCTCTGCCTTCCTCACAGTTCACAGTCCCCATGGTCCTTAGATGCCCTGACCTGAGCCAGGGAAACCTCTCAAGGCCTCACTCCCAGCTTTACATGGACACACTTCTATAGTCGTTGCTCCTTTGGACAGGCCAAGGCACAGAATGTTTTTTGTTTGTTTGTTTGTTTTTCAGACAGGGTTTCTTTGTGTAGTTTTGGTTCTGGTCATAGATATCGCTCTGTAGACCAGGCTGGCATTGAACTCAGAGATCTTCCTGGCTCTGCCTCCGATGCTGAGATTAAAGGCATGCACCATCACTGCCCAGCAAGGCACAGATTTTTTTTTCATTTTCTTTATTAAGAAATTTTCTACTCACTCCACATACCACCCACAGATCTTCCCTCCTCCCTCCTCCCATCCCCACACCTCTCTCCCAAGCCACCCTGCATCCCCACATCCCCCAAATCAAAGTCTCCCATGGGGAGTCAGCAGAGCCTGGCACACTGAACCTAGGTAGGTCCAAGGCCCTTCCCACTGCACCAAGGCTGTTCAAGGCATCACACCACAGGCACTGGATTCCCAGAAGCCTGCCCATGCACCAGGGACAGATCCCAATCCCCTTGCCTGGGTGCCCCCCAAAACAGTTTGAGCCAAACAACCGTCTTCTGTATCCAGAGGGCCTAGTCCAGTCCCATGGGGGCTCCACAGCCACCAGTCCACAGTTCATGTGCTTCCTCTAGTGTGGCTGGTCGTCATCTCTGCATGTCCTCCCATCATGATCTCAACGTCCCCTGCTGGCAGAATCCCTCCTCTCTCTCATCAATTGGATTCCCGGAGCTCAGCCTGGTGCCTGGCTGTGGATCTCTGCATCTGCCTCCACCAGTCACTGGACAAAGACTCTATGATGACAGTTAGGTTATTTGCTAGACCTGTCACCAGAGTAGACCAGTCCAGGCACCCTCTGGACCACTGTCAGCAGATCAAGGTGGGGTCATCCTTGTGGATTCCTGAGAATCCCCAGACCCAAAAGTGTCTAAGCTCTACAAAAACAGATTTTAATATAACCATCTATTGCTGTTAAATGCTCTCAACAGTTGATCACCTGTGTCTCCTGTATGCTTAACTATTAAAGGAAATAATCTGTCTCTGAGAAAGCTTATCTCAGGTTAAAAAATTTAAAAATATGTTTCAATCTCTCTGTCCCTCTCATTAACACTAACTACTACAAGCAGAGTACTAAACATTATAACTGTCACTAATTTTCTCATGGCTGCTTCTTAATAAGTTCAAATTTTTTCCCAAGCTCCAGAAACTAGCTTAAGTCTGTCTGGACAGGTTGGTTCTACTTCAGGTAAGTGCCAAACACAAACTTTCCAGGTCTGGGAACACTTCAAAGAAAATGAAAATAATAATGATCCTTTTTTCCTAAACTTTCTCTGTCTCACCAGCATCCTGTCAGACACAAAAACAGCCAGAGTGCCAAGCCGAGAGGGATGAACGGCTCCCAGGCAGCAGGACAGACCACCATCCCAGGACGCCCACCTCCCGAAAAGCCAACTGACACCTGGAAGCAGTTTTTCTGGGAGAAACAATGCCCTTATTCCAATTCACTCGCTTTTTTATAATAAGCAAAAAGTCTGGAGAAAGATGGGGAGGAGAGAGAGAGCGGAGGGAAGGTGGGGTCTGCGTCTGGCTTTTAAGGACCCCTGGTATGGAGCTGCACCTCGCATGCACTGATTGTGTGACCATGCCTCATGCATGTAGTCACCAGCGTCCACTGATAACATAGGACGCAAAACCCTGAACCGCATGTGTAGAGGAAGTAAGTACAGAATTCTAACAGATCTTGTGCCTGCTGTCACAATCACTGTGAATTCATATGTGTGACTGCCCTGGTGTGTTCAGAAAATACAGTTTCCACCACCTCTGGTTCTTACACAGCCTTTTGCTTTGACCCCTCTCGTTTCTCAAAGATCCTTGAGCCTTGTGTAGAGGGGTGTGGTATGTCCCTATGAGGACTGAGATGCCTCAGTCTCTTATTCTCAGGAAGTTGGCCAGTTGAGCGACACTGTTAATTGGCACCTGCTGCAAGGAGAAGCATCTCTGACAAGGTTGAAAGATGCACAGATCTGTGGGGACAGCAGTAAAGTTATTAGAGTCACTTTAATTCTGTGTCCATTAAGTAGAGGATGGGAGTGGATTTTCCCTGAGGGCGTAATTTTGTCCACACACAGGTTCTTGAACCCTTTAACAATGCCAAGAGTGGGTTTCATCTCGTGGAATGGGCCTTAGAATTTTGACATTTTATTTATTTATTTATAATATATATTTAAAATGTTTATGTGTGTGGGTGTTTTGCTTGCATATATATCTGTGCACCACATGCATGCTTGGTGCTCACAGAGGCCAGAAGATGGTGCCATTGTGGTGAGCCACAAGAATATGTGGATATAAGGAGTACAGCTGTATACAATAAGCTATACCTTGACTGACCAAGGGTCCTTCAAGTGGGAAGCCATTTATCATAGAATATTTGGTGTTATTCAGCTTTCATATTCAGCTGCTCATTGTGATGAATTTCTTTTTTTTTTTGACTTTTTTTATTAAGATTTTTTTCTATTTGTTTTAAATATCAACCACGGATTCCCTTGTTCTCCTTCCTCCCATCCCCTAGCTTTTCCCGCCAACCCACTTTCCATTCCCACCTACTCCAAGGCAAGGTCTCCTCTGGGGAGTCAGCAGAGCCTGGTATGATCAGTTGAGGCCGGTCCAATCCCCTCCTCCCTGCAACAAAGCTGAGTAAAGTGTCTCAGCATAGCCACTAGGTTCCCAAAAGCCAGCTCATGCACTAAGGACAGGTCCTGGTTTTACTGCCTGGGGGCACCCTAAGCAGTTCAAGCTAAACAACTGTTTCGCTTATCCAGAGGCCTTGTCAAGTACCATGGGGGCTCCTCAGCTATTGGTTCACAGTTCATGTGTTTCCACTAGTTTGGCTAGTTGTCTCTGTACTTTTTCCAATCATGGTCTCGATATCTCTTGCTATATAATCCCTCCTCTCTCTCCTCGATTGGACTCCTGGAGCTCCACCTGAGACTTGGCCGTGGATCTCTGTATCTGCTTCCATCAGTCACTGGATAAGGGTTCTATCATGACAGTTAGGGTGTTCAGCCATGTGATGAATTTCTTGTGCTCATAATTCCCATAGAACATGTATGTGTGAGCATCCTTCTCAGGCCAGTATTTGGGTAAGTTCAAATAGGCAGGGCCTTCTTCCTCTGAGCTTACTGCTCCATTTCAGCATTTGAATTGGGTATTAGCCTTTTGCAAAATTCCCCTTTAGCTAGGGCCAGCCCTAATCAAAGCACTGAAGGACTCGCAGGGGACAGAATAGCTGAGACCATCCCTTGCCTTCAGGCATAGTGGCATTCCAGAGCAATTGACTGAGAACAAGGAGGTTTTTACATATCCAGGTAGTGTGAAAGTGATAGACCACAGACCCAGGGTACTACCTTCTCAAGGGGGCACCCCAAGAAGCCAGACTCCAGTCCAGTTGATGCAACAGCAAGAGGTGTTTATTGAACGTCTGTACAGACGGGCAAACTCTGCTCCTAAGAGCAAGAGTCACATCTTACTGCAGCCCCATGGAGGCTTTTAAAGGGAAAACCCACAAAAGCCATAAGATTACAATTCCCATACAAATTTGTTTCATGAGAGATCATGATCTGGTTACAGAGTGATCACAGAGGGGGTACAGTTGTCAGCATGCACATTCTTGCTGAAACCTCAAGGGGGGTATCAGGGCGGGAGTGGAGTTTACACAAAGGTCACAGTGGTCCTTCCTGGAACACCTGCAACTATCCCAGTCACAGTTGAGCACATCTCTTAACAGAAACCTTTTTACATTGTTACATTGTGGCAGGGGTGGTTGAACAATGGCTGAGTCAACTTGCCCTTGGAACTAGATTTTTAGTTTCTCATTTCCTGAGGCTGGGGTGGGGGTGTAAGCCTGAAGGGTTAGGGTCTTTCATAAGGTGGAACAGGATTCCTGGAAGACAGAACCATGTGACCAGAGAGAAGGGAGGAAGGCAGAGATTCTGTAGAGGATAAGGCAGATCTCTTGTAGAGTTTTTTGAGAACCAGGAGTAAGGAGCTAAGTAGGAGAGATGGAGGACAAAGGAACGGGATGAAGATGAGGTCAAAAGCATAGGAGCTTACTAAAACTATGAGGACAGGAAAAATAGGTACAGAGAGGTGGGGCCCCATCATCTTTCTGCAGACTTCAAATTCACATAACATCCTCTATATTAAACGTCGAGGTTTAGGCAGTGGTAGCACACACCTTAAATACTAGCATTCAAGAGGCAGAGATGCATTTCGATCTCTGTGAGTTCAAGGCTACACTGTAAACAGAGCCAGGCAGTGGTGACAGACACCTTTAATCCCAGTGCTTGAGATCTCATGTCTTGCTTGGGAAAGACACATGCCTTTAATCCCAGGAAGTGATGGCAGGGAGCAGAAAGGTATATAAGGCATGAAAAACAGGAACTAGAGGTTTTTTTTTTTTTTTTTTTTTTTTTTTTTAAGATTTTAGGCTTTTGAGCAGCAGTTCAGCTGAGATCTACTCGGATGAGGACTCAGAGGCTCTCAGTTCATGGAAACATGTTCGGCGGAGAAGTTGACGAGGAGATGTTAGCTGTGGCTTGTTCTGCTTCTCTGATCTCTTTCAGGCTTTAACCCAAATTTCTGTCTCCATGATTTTTATTTAATAAGACCATTTAGAAATTTGTCTACAGAAAGGAACTGAATGTGAGGATGGAGCTGAGCTGTATAGATAGAATTTTGTCAAGAGGAATACAGTAAATGGTCAAAGAACTGGTGAATCTAGATTTATTAATCCGATGTTGGTAGTGTCTCTCGGGGCCCCTGGGAAGAGTATTGTTAAGGCTGGTCCATGAATATTATTCGAGAGTCATATCCTCTGGAACTGGAGTTACAGGTGGTTGTGAGCCACCGTGTGGGCACTGGGAATTGAAACACAGTCTTCTACAAGAGCAGCAAGTTGTTTTAACTGCTGAGCCGTCTTTCCAGCCCCTTGACATTTCAGATAAAAATGTACTAAGTAAGGCTCAGAAGTGTTCAGATTTGTTTAAGACTCATGTTGAACACACAGTTACCACAAGGCTGGAATATAAGTGTGACCTGAAAGCCCATGTTCTGAATTCTGGCAAAGACAATCCTTTCAGATGCTTTAAACATAAGAATCCAAAAATATCAGGATAGGTTGACTTAATGGAATCTTAACTTTATCCTTTGTTCTCTTTAGGCCCTAAAAAAATGTGTGGGCTGTGGTGGCACACACCTTTAATCCCAGCACTTGGAAGGCAGAGGCAGGTGGATTTCTGAGTTTGAGGCCAGCCTGGTCTACTGAGTGAGTTCCAGGACAGGCTCCAAAGCTATGCAGAGAAACCCTGTTGGGAAAAACAAAAACAAAACAAAACAAAACAAAACAAAAAAATTTTAGAGTTTCTAAAAGGAAGGCCTCAGTGACCACTTACCCGTGGAGAAGGAAATTAAAATTGTATCAAAGTGCCCTGCTCCACCAGCTCCACACAGGGCTTGTCCATTGGGAAAGGAAGGTCCTGGGCCTCAGGAGGCCCTGACCCAGAAGGAAGCAAGTTTCCCCCCTGAAGATGATGGTTCCAGTGACCTGGACTTGGAGCAACTCATGGAAGACACTGGAGAGGCAGAGGAGAGAGGGGAGTCGCAGCAGAGGGATGGCTCAGAGGAGTTCCTGGCAGGCCTCTTTGAGGAGTAGTGTGCTCTGGTCCTTCTACTGCTGACTGCCTCTCAGTGATCCTGAGCAGATGTTGAATGTTGGGGTTGGTGACCTGCTCCATGCTTCAGGTCAGAGCTGTGCATCATGGGTAATAAAGCAGGTCTCTGGGTCCACTGCTTAGGCTGTGCTTCCTTTCATGTCGCTATGGCAACCTGCCTTCTCTGGAGGGTATAGGAGGCTGGGGACAGCAGCAGGACCCAGGCCTGGGGAACCTTCAGAAAAGCATCTCTGTGGTCTTGACTCCCTACTTCCTGGGGGTGACATGGCCTTAGGAAAGCATTGTGACCATCTGGTGTTTAGTTCCCTGTCTCACACCATCTATCTAGGGTTGCTGCTGATGTCCAGTGTGGTGGTCCATGGGAACCAGTCACTGTGTGCTGGTTATTACCCTCTCAGATGTGGGTGTACATCGTGTAGACTGGCTGCCAGCATTTGGGGCATCCCCTGCCTTGGGCAGCCAGAAAAAAGTGATAGAGGAGGGGATCTTAGAGGGCCAGAAGTTAAGGGTCACATGAGTGACTCTTAATTAGAATCATTTAGGCAAATTCTGTAGATTGTTTTATTTTTGTGAGAAAGATCTAGGAAGTTAGAAAAGGACCTGGGATTTTCTCAATTTCTCTGAGCTCAAACGCCCTGACATGTGGATTTCTGTCTCTGGCCATGGGTATCAGTGACCCATGAGATTTTGTCTCTGGCTGTGGGTATCAGTGGAAGCTGGGAGTCTTCCTACTAGAAGCACAGGTGACTCTGAGATCTGTCACCCAGACCCACTCATTTGGTCTTTACGATGGAGTACACAGTCTCTTCCTGGGTGTCTTCATGGACGGGCTGGCAGGGTGGTGTTCCTGGGGAGGCTGGGCTTGAGCGGGCAATGGAGGCGTACACGATGTTGTTATCCTGCGGGGACAAGAGGTTGGATGGCAGCAGTGCAGCTGTGGCCACCATAAAGCAGCAGCTGCAGCCTGAGTGTCCTGCCCACACCTGCAGCAGCTGCAGCCTGAGTGTCCTGCCCACACCTGCAGCAGCTGCAGCCTGAGTGTCCTGTCACACCTGCAGCAGCTGCAGCCTGAGTGTCCTGCCCACACCTGCAGCAGCTGCAGCCTGAGTGTCCTGCCCTTCCTGCAGCCTGCATCCTTCTGCCTGCTTCTTCAACATCCCTTTAACTTCCCTCAGGCCTGAGTCTGAGTGGCTTACCTTGGGGTTCTCTTTGGGGTCCATATATTGTCCTAGAGAAAAGGAACACAGAGTGCTGAGGTCAAACTGTGACAGGGAGTGAGACAGATGACTGGGAGTTCCAACAGTGAGGTGAGGACCTTGGTTATATGGGAGGGACAGGGTGAAGGAGGGAAGGGAGAAAATACAGAGGGATGCTCATGTAAGTGTGGGGTCTTGGGAGAAGAAGGCAGAGCCAGGTGGGGAAACAGGAAGCTGGCAGAATTTACCTTCAGGTTCAACATTGTCAGTGTTTTCAATGAGGTCCCTGCACAGGAACAAATGGACAACATATCAGAATCTGGACAGGAAAGGATTAAGACATCAGGTGCTGGGCTGCAGAGATGGCTCAGTTAGGTAAGTAAGTGTGACATAAACAGGAAGTCCTGATTGCAGACCCAGGACCCACAGGATGCTGGATGCTGGAGAAGCAGAGACAGGCAGATAAATCCCTGGAGTTCACTGGCCTGGACTAACAGATGAGCTCTAGATTCAGGGACAGACCCTGTCTCAAAAGATAAAGTGGAGGGCTGGAGAGACGGTTCAGCTGGCAAAGTGCCCACTTCACAAACACGAAGACCAGATTTAGATCCCCAAGGACCCACGTGAAAAAAGCTGAACACGATGTGCCTGGAGAGTGGGGATGGAGAGAGGAGGATCCCTGAAGCTCACTGTCTGGGCAGCCTGGCCCAACTGATGAACTCTGGGTAGTGAGAGACCCTGCCTCAAAATAAATATTGAATAAAGGTGGGAGAAACTGAGGGGAGTTACAACATAGAACTCTGGCTTCCACACACATGCACAAGTACACACACACACACACACACACACACACACACACACACACACGGGCACATGTGGATGTGCACCTGCACATGTACAACACAGGAACAGTAACAACACACTCAGTACTGGGCACGGTGGTGCATGCCTGTAATCTCAGTGCTCAGGAGGTGGAGACAGGGGACTCCTGATGTTCACTGGCCAACCAACCTGGTCCAACTGGTGAGTTCCAATCCAGTGGGAGACCCTGTCTCTACTGAACCAAACAAAACACACCCAAACAATAACAACAACAACAACCACGAAAACCAAAAATCCAAGGTGAAATGACGGAGTGTATAAGGCCAGGCCATCAAGACTGACAACCTGAGTTTCATCCCAAGGATCCACAAGGTGGAAGGAAAGAGAAAGCTCTCAGAAGTTGTCCTGTGATCGCCGCTCTTCTTCCCTTCTGTGGCTGTGAGTGCAGTTCTGGTGAGTGCAGAAGTTGCCGTGGTGGGGCTTGGAGAGGTGGTCCTGGGGGCTGGGAGGAGACAAAGGAGGTCAGCATTGAACATGATTGGGAAGTGTAAGCCAAATAAACCTTTTCCTCCCTAAGTTCTTTGGTCATGGAGTTTTTCACAGCAATAGAAACTCGAACTAGGACACCTGCTGGCCCTTGCATCCCAAGTCATGGGCTCTGTTCTAGTTTCAAGTCCTCTGTTGAACCCCCATAGTGACCTGCTGTGGGATGATTTCTGTCTAAGATGCTGCAATCTGTCTCCTGCAGTTCCAACTCCATTCCCCAATAGCAGTGACTGTACCCTGCTCTCACAGGGTTTGGGCACTTCCTGTGAAGAGCAGCCTGGGGCTTTGGTTTGTGTAAGTGGAAGTTTCTCTCCCTTCAACAACTCCTAAATACCTGGCAGCTGCTTCCCAAATTACCACCCAGAGACTTATATAATTAATATATATTATATTGTATTATATTATATTATATTATATTAATATAATTATATATAAATGTTCTGCTGGTAGCTCAGGCTTATTACTAACTGGCTCTTACACTTAAATTAACCCATAATTTTTATCTATATTTAACTTGGTACCTTTTCTCAGTAGGGCAGTCTCATCATGTCTCCTCTGTATCTGCCTGAGGACTCCTGATCCAACACTTCCTCTTCCCAGCATCCCCAGAGACCTGTGTGTGTTGCCATGCACTTGTAATCCCAGTACTTCAAGGGGAAAATAGGCAGGTCACTGGGACACACTGTCAACTGTCCTAGGCCACTTTGTGAGTTCAGCCCAGAGTAAGATCCATCAAAGGAAACATAAGAAGAGAGACAGAGAGACAGAGAGAAGGAAAGAGAGACACAGAGAGAAATCTATCACTAGGGGTCTCTTTGCTTAGACATGAAAGAGAAAACGTGCAAAGAAGAGTACTATTGAATTTGGCTACAAAAATGAAATTATGGAAAGAGAATTAATAAGCCAATCACAGGTTCTTTTCAATACTTGTTGCAAATATTTCTCCAGTAGCGATATCTTTGTCCTAAATGAGGATATTTTGCTCGATGAAACATTTCTTTCTTTCTTTTTTTTTTAAACCTTTATTTTGAGGTCTGTGGATGCAGCTCAGTGGTGGAGTGCTTCCCAAGGGTGCACGAGGCCCTGAGTCCATCTCAAGCAGGGACACAGGAGTGGTGAAACGCCCTTTTGGTTGCAGCTCTTGGGAAGAGTTCAAGGTCATCTTAGGTTATATAGCAATTTGAGACTAGCATGGACACATGAGACTCTGTCTTAAAGAAATGGAAAAAAAAGAAAAATGTCTTTTTATCGTTAATTTAATAATTTTAAAAGCAATAGGCAAGAATATTCAGTTAATGAATTAATTTTTAAAATGCTGATAAAAATACTGATGAAGAACTCACAGTGGAGGTGAGGTGTAAGTCAATGACAGAGCCCTTGTCTAGTGTGCATGTGGCCTTGGGAACAACAAAAAAACATGGTGTGTCTTCCTGAAGCAGAGGAAGGCATGGCTGCCTTAAATTGATTGTTCTACAAGCACCTAATAGATTATCTCCAAGGCTGGAGACATTAGGAAAGGAGGAAGAGGGAGGAGGTGGAAGAACAGGAACCATTTAGGGAAACGTGTAGGAGACACAGGAAATGCAGATGTAAGGTGCCTGTCAGCTCTGGCTGTGGAGTTTATCCTGAACCAGCACAGGGTTAAGATGAGGACTGGTTTGCCAGGGGAGGCGGGTGGGTCTAACCTGGAAGGGACAAACCCACTTATCACCTGCACTGCTGAGAATTGGTGATATAATTAATGATAATTTATTATTATTTGACTATTAATTTTATAATTTATTTTCAGCAGTGGTACATGAATGTGTGTATGTGTTTGTGTATCTGTGTGTGTTTGTGTGTGTGTCAGAGGTTAACCTTGGGCATTCCTTCCTCAGATGTCATTCACCTTATTTGTAAGACAGACCACGTGAGCACCTGTAACCACAACACCGTGGGAGATGGAGACAAGAGGATCAATGGGGCTTCACAGCCCATCAGCCTGGCCCCAAACAGTGAGCTCCAGGTTCAGTGAGAGACCCTGCCTCAAGGAATAAGGTGGGTCTTACTAAAGGAGGAATCCCAATGACCATCCACTGTGGCCTTCCCAAACACAAAAATGAAATACACCCCCCACATACACGTGAACCCATGCAAACACACACACACACACACACACACACACACACACACACACACACACACGTTTACACCATATGTACACACTCCACAAAATCAAGACAGAAGAGAGGTAAGCAATAGTGTGAACTCAAGCAGAGGCCACGTGTCTACTGGTTGAGAGATGTTTGGAGGTAAAGGGTCCCTTACGGGGCCTGTTCCTCACCAGCATACTTTGGGCAGGGCTTGCATTCTTCATGTCTCCATGTCTCTCTCTGTATAATGACCACGAGAGTGCCCAGCAGTGGTGACAGGTGGCTGGTGTAATGTCCACACAGTGACTAGGCTGGGCCTGTGTGCACTCTGTGTGGAAGCTGCAGTTACAGCTGCCATGGAGGAGGAGAAGTGACCAGAGAACCTGATCATGGTGAGAACATGAGGGTCTGTGTGGGAAGGTGGGGGATGGGGAGGAGGAGGGGAAGAGGGAAATGAGGGAGGAAAAAAGAAACTGGGCAGGGAGAGGTGAGGGATGTGTCTAGAGACTGGTGAAGTGGGGGACCCAGAGGAGGAGGGGTACACGGGACCAGAAGGCACCTACTGTGGAAGGCACGAGATATGGTGTAAAGTCTAGATCTAATGGAGACCCTGACACAGGACCAGGTGAAGGCTGCTCCGTCCTGGAGAGGCCAGATCCACATGGATTTGTGTCAACGAGGGTGGGGTGGGCAGGGCGGTAGTCAGTTTGGAGAAAGGAGCAGGAGACTGGGCTCTGGGAAGAGCTGAGGCTGGGGTGGGGTGGATCTGAGGGCAATGAGGGGCAGCTCAGAGAGAGCAGCTAAGGCTTGTGGATGGTTGTGGGGAAGAGGAAAGGTGGAGTTGTCAGAGCTCTGGGGAGGGGACAGAACACATGAGAGGAGTCTGTGGGAAGGAACAGAAGTGTAGGATCTCTAATGACATCTATGGTACAAGAAAGTCAGGGCCTGACCTGGGATGTGCTCACCAGGAGTGATTGTGAGTTGGGTCCCAGGAATTGACTGCCACACCTTCATGCCTTCATTTGTGTACAGATGAACTCGGCAGAAGTACACTGTCTGGTCCTTCTTCTTCAAGTCCAGGATTCTGAGGACTCCAGATGTCTGAGGCTGTGTCCAGTTCAGGATGAGCCGGTTCTTGAAATGCTCATGTATGAAACCCGAGGAGGAGTTGTAGATAAATTCCCCATGGAAGTTCTTCCATCTCCAGAGAATCCTCATCTGTGGATCCTCTGCCAACTCCCAGGGGAAGTAGAAGGAGAAGGGGATCTCGATGGAGCTGCCCTGGACACCAGAGAGGCGGGCTGTTTGGTTGACCCCAAAGGCATTTCTCTGTTGGATCCTGCTGAGTTACCTGGGAGGGATGGGGAGAATCTGAAGTCACTGCAGGGATGGAAAGGAAAACTCAGGGCTGTCTCAGCCTTCACCCAAGGAGGGTGTTTGACACAGCGCAGGACTGTCCCTATGTCCCACTGTCCCATATAGGACAGGACAGACAAGGAAGTGTTGGACTGGACCCACTCTGAGGATGAGCTCTCTCTTGGGGCACAGAGCACTGGCTGGCTCCTCCAGCAGACTCCTGTCCACATGACGCCTACTCTTCCCAGCCCCACTGGCCCCTCCTGTGGTTAGGGCAGAGTCCCTGCTAACAAGGTCCCCACCACTCACCAGCTTGCAGACAAGCAGCTGACATCAGCAGAAGCAGGATCCAAGTGATGGCCTGATTCCCTCCAGGAAGTGAGACCAGCAGAGCCATCAGACAGGATAGCAGGACCTGTGCAGGGACCCTGGGGTGCTCAGGAGTCAGGAAGAATCAGTGTAAAGGGGCACCCAACCCCAGGGCCTTCTCATGTGGAGGACAGAGTGGGGCAGGACCTCCCATCTCCACCTCCTTGTGACCAGAACTTCCTTCATGATTCTGGCTTCTTCTTTCCCATGCTGCAGAAGATCTGCCCTGTGGTCACTGACAGGATGGCCGTGCCCTTGAGCCCAGATCCCATTATTGCCAGAAAGATACGGAACTGACCTCACCATGCCGGCTCTCCTCTCTTCCATCTTGACCTCCTGTCTTATCCAGTCTTGTCCATTTCCCATGTGGCCTGTAATCACTGTTTCCTCACCTCCACATTTCCTCCAGTCCTGTGCTCCTCCTCCTCTGTTTCTCATTTTGTCTCCCACCATGCTAGTTCTCTCTCTCTCTCTCTCTCTCTCTCTCTCTCTCTCTCTCTCCCCCTTGTTTCTTCCCTCCCTCCTTCCCTGTCTCCCCTCTCTCTAATAACCTCAGGCACAGAAGTGGTCAGTTTCTGCTCACTTCAGACACAGCGAGGATGGAGGTGATGAGGAAACACATTCAGTCCCAGCCCTAGCTCGGTGTCCCCACCACCATCTGCTCTTTGTCCTCTTCTTGTCCTTCAGGGACTCTGCACAGCACCCGGCAGAACCAAGGCCCAGTGGACACTCTCGCCCTGGCCTGCTCACTGCTGCCGAGTCTGTAACTACCCTGGGCTTCCTGGGTGATCGTCTCCCTCCCCTAGACAGTGACTCCAAAGCTACTCCAGTTTCTGAAGGAGACTTTCTACATCCCACCAACCTTCCCACACCTCAGAAGAGGATGCCAAGGATCAGAGAAGCCCTGGCACATGTCACATGACTGCCACATGGCAGGTTGACTGGACTTCATCCCATCAAGGACTTGTAGTCCTCCACTCCACACAGACTTCAGCCTGCCTGCTCTGTGCAGCATCTGAACTCCCCTCAAAGGCCAGGATCTGCTTCTGGGTTCCCAGGAGACTGTTCCCACAAAGCACTTGAGTGACTCCGTCTAGCTGTGGCTGCTCTAGAACCTTCTTTGAATGAAGTGAGCAATGAAAGGTCAGACCAGCAACGTATCCCTTATAACATATTGTCTGGGACATCTCTGAGTGTGGACACAGCTGGTCTGTAACTGGGGTGAAGGGGTGAGAATGGAGGGGGGTTGTCTGAACTCAGGGCTGGTTCTGTAGGAGCGTCATCCTTCCCCTTCCCCATGACAGGGTTCCATCAATTCCATGGTAGACAAGATTGTACCAGAGGAAGTGGCATCATTCTCCCTGAGTGACATGTGCAGAGGCGACTTCCCATTTCCTCAGATTCCTGCATTGATTGCCTCTCCATGCTTCCCTGCAGGTGGTTATGCAGCCAGCCTCTGTTACATGTGATTTCTCTGCTTTCCTCACAGTCCTCATGGTCTTCAGATCCCTTGACCTGAGCCAGGCTCAACCAGTCATGGCCTCAGTCCCAGGTGCACATGGACACACTTCTGTATCCATCCATGCTGCCCTTGGAGATGCAGAGACACAGAACCTTTGGGATGAGTTGGCCCCAGATGGCTAGTCAGGAGAGGGGATGGGACCTATTTTAAATGTCAGAAAGACCACCTGCCCCTTTATTGGATGGGGTCTGATGTAGCCCAGGCTGTAGACAATGATGACCTCAAACTCCTACAGATCCTCCTCTCTGCCCTTCCAAGTGATGGAATGACAGGTGTGCCCCTCATGCCCCTTTGTCTCCTGCTGCAGATAGAACCTAGGGTTCTGTGTGTGCCAGGCAGGTAATCACTCTACCAGATGAACCACATTTTTCACCTCAGTGAGGTCTGAGAGGGGGCCCTCCTGGTCATGGATACTCACCTCCAGGCTTCATTTGCCCTACTCTCTGGGGTCTGTGGGTAAAAGGTCAGCGGTTTCTAAGTCACCAATGAGGGTTGGACCTGATGAGGCTGCCATATGTCAGGTGCTGCTCACCAGCTTTTGAACACAACTTGCTCTGGTTGGTCCTTCAGGATCCCAGCTGCTACTTGTGCTCAGCCTCACTGCTGCCACCTGCTGGACCCTGAATCCCAGGTCGAGGTCTGTGTTCTAGTTTCAAGTCCTGAACTCAGTTGATCCCATAGGGACGCTGCTGTGGGATGATTTCTGTCTAGGATGCTGTAATCAGTCTCCTGCAGTGCCAACTCCATTTCCCCCATTAACAGTGACTGGGCCATGTATCCATGATGCATTCAAAGGGGAGGGGCGCTTTCTGTGGAAGAGCAGCCTGGGGCTTTGGGGTGTGCACAGGGCTTCTGCACACATATGACCATGGGGAGTGTCAGACTGCAGTGTGAGAACCTGGCTGCTGCTCAGACTGTAGCACATGTGCGTCCTGCCCCCACAGAATAAAGAAGGAAGTGTAATTTTAAGTATTTAAACACAAGGTGGGCTGGACATAAGGATGCATTCCTTTAATTCTATTTTTTTTGGGGGGGGTAGGCAGAGGGAGAGGCAAATGATCTTTTTGAGTTCCAGGCTATCCTGATCTACATATACAGTTCCAGGCCTGCAAGAGCTATATAGTTACTGTTTCAAAAAACAAATGCAATCAAAATAAAAAACAAAATCCAAATAAAAGAACAAAAACCACAAAAAAGAACCAAAAACCACAAGGTGAATGGTGTCCTGATTAGTAATGCCTGGGGCTGTCCTCTGGCCTCCACATGCACAGACTCACTTACACACACATGCACATGAACACAGACACACACAATCATGCAAGGCACCTTTCACAGCTGATCTGTCACCACATGTTTACCCAGTCCTCATCCTGAGTAAACATGGTCTCCCCGGCCAGGCTCTGTGACTCTTCAGACTCCAGTTCCTGACAGTGTCCCCAGCATTCAGACTCTGATTTTATACCCAGCTGTGTTTTCCCATAACAGTTGTGCCAGAGAACGGGATTGGCCCACCTATTTCTGTGTGAAAAATCCAGTTCCAGAAACTTCCTCAAATAACCCACAGTGCAGACCCTGTGGGCCTGACACACCAGATAACCTCATTGATAAAAATGTCCATCTGTCCACCCCTCCTGTCACCTAGTTTTCCTAGAACTCTTTGAATTCTTTTTCTGAATGAAAACATACAGACCCAGAGTCACCTGCCCAGACTGGGTCCCGGAGAGAGTAGAGGAGATGCTAGAGAGGGTGGAAGGATGGCGGCTGGTGGTGTAGACAGGACACTCAGGCTGCACCTGAGACTTTACATTAGCACAGTTGCCCCGCCCCCATCTGACCTCTTCTTTCTCCCTAGGATGACATCATCATCTTCATCTCCCTCATGTGCTGCCAACCTCAGCATGAGCACCTCCCTGCACCCCTGCCAGGGGAGCCCCAAGAAGAGACTCTATACTGTGTTCTAAAGACATTGTTCTAAGGGCCTTGTGACCAGCTCAGTCTCTTGCTACTCTGCATGAATTCTCCCATCTTTTGCAGATAGACAAGGCCGGAGACAGAAACTTATATGTCACTGAGTTTGAGGTCACAGAAATGGAGAAACTCTTAATTTCCTCTTCAGTACTGTATATTGCTTAAATGAAACTATAAATAGTCACATGATTGTTTGAGAGAATCTAGAGAAAAAACTGGTGATATCTTCAAGTTCTCTGTCTCCTACCAAAGTGAACTAACAGATAACCAGCCTCCATGACCTTGCTGATGCTTTGGATTTATGGCTAGCTTGCTTTTTGAAACAGAGTCTCATGTAGCCCAGGCTGTCCTCAAGCTCAGTAGGTACTAATGACAGCCTCCAATTCATGGTCTTGCTAGCTTTACAGTCAATCATTGGGATCACAGACATAGGCCACCATGCCTGGCTTCCTCTAGAACTTCTTTTAACTGACTGGCTCAGGCCAGGGAACACAAATCCCAAACACAGGTAGCCATGCTAGAACCCATGTCTGCTCCCCATTCCAACAGTAATGTCCCTTCACCCTGAGGGGATTTGACCCAAATGTTGTTGAGAATGTTGGTTCTGTGAAGTCTTTGCTGTGGGTTCCTTTGCTTTTTCTTCCTTTTGAACAGTGGAAACTGATGACATGGCAAGTCACGTGAGCACTGGAGTAACAGCTTTGAGGCTCCTTCCCTGTGCCCAGCTTCCTGGAGGGAGGAGATGATGAATGGACACTCCCATTGATGACTGGCCAGACCATCATCCTGGCAGCCTGCTGGTGTGAACACACCAGAGATGCTCAGAGGAGACACCACCCCAGCTGCCAAGATCACTGTGACCATGGCTGCTGCTGAGTTCAGCCTCAGGAGGCTTGGATCCAGTTACACCACTGCAGACATCTCACAGCTGCCTCAGGAGACCTCACTTCAGCCAGGAGAAGCCTAGGTGACTTCTCCGGGACCCCTCCTGTCTTCAACCAGTCTCATGGGAATTGGGGACAGTTTCTTAATAGACTCATCAAGTTGATATGCCATGAGACATGATTAGTAAGTGTGGTGATATATTGTGCACCCCAATAAATTTTATCTGGGGATCAGAGGGCAGAGCCAGCCACTAGATTAGACATGGATGTCAGAATGTGATGGCACATACCCTTAATCCTATCACTGGGAGACAGTGATTTGTGTGGAGATCTGTGTGGATCTCTGTGAGTTCAAGATCACACTGGGAACAGAGCCAGGTATGGTGAAACACACCTTTAATCCCAACACTTGAGATCTCATGCCTTTGCTTGGGAAGCATATATGCCTTTAAATCCAGGAAGTAAGATGGCTGGGCAGAGAAAGGAATATAAGGCGTGAGGAAACAGGAACTCACTGTCCTGAGACTGAGGATTTCCTAGAGGTAAGAGGTAGTGGCTGGCTTGTTCTAATCCTCTTGTCTTTCAGCTTTCACCCCAGTAACTGGCTCTGGGTTTTTATTTTTTTTATTAATAAGACTGTTTAGCAATTTGTGCTTAAAACAGAAAAAGGGTTGATAGCTCCAGGGACAGACAGGAACAGCAGCATTGTGCTC
>NW_023504515.1:0-92968 GCF_004664715.2 Peromyscus leucopus | reverse complement strand
AGGCAGATCTCTCTGTGTTCAAGGATACAGCCAGCATGGAGACACAAACCTTTAATCTCAATACCAAACATAAAAGACCTGGAGGTTTGTACAGACAGGCAGTGATGAGGACGTCGTGTGATTGGGTTTACAACCAATAAGAAGTCTGAATAGAATGTCTATAAAAAAGACAAAGAGACAGGAAGTAGGTCTCTTGGCTGAAGAGGACAGCAGCAGCAGTGAAGGGTAAGGTTTTTAGCTCTTATCTCTCATGTTTTGGGCTTTCATCTCTGCATTGGCTCTGTGTTTCTTATTTAACGAGACGGTTACATCAACATCTAGTGCCCAACATTCCTGATAAGTACAGCCACTGGCCTGTGGCCTTTCAGGGCCCCATTCAGACCTGAGCTACACAAAGCTGGTTGTGGCAGCTTGGTGGCCCACTGGCTCCCTCGCTCCCCAGCTCGGGCCTAGCTTGGTGTAGACTGCAGGCTTGACTGACCATAGATAAAAGTTGTTACTGCAGCTGGAGCTACTTGCTTAAAGCCAGTGCTATGAACAACTCAGGCCTGCCCTGCCAGAGCTACCACTAATTGCATTAGCTACACGCAGCTTTTGGCTGAAACACCAATGCATGTGGTCGGAATTTAAGGAAGCTGGAGCCCAAGGCTAGACTCGACTCAAGCTGGAACACATGGCTGGATTTAAGCTTTTGCCAGAACTAGTGGCTACACTTTCTTGCTTTTTCCCTCTCTCTCTCTCTCTCTCTCTCTCTCTCTCTCTCTCTCTCTCTCTCTCTCTGGATTCACACCTCTGACACTATGTAGCTGTTTTGAAATTCCCTCGGATTTCTACTGTTCTACGCAGACTTGTTAATTCAATTAAGATATCAGATATTTTAAACGAAACTATTTAAAAGAGAAATATTTTCCACATTTAAAAAAATGTGTTTTATGTGTTCATTGGAAGAAATTTTGTTTGAAATTTTAGGCAGTCTGACTATGGAACAACTATATGAGAAGATTAATGTTGATGGAATTATGTTCTTTATTATTCTTCTTATCCTTATTTTACTATTTAAAAAGATAATCAATTTAAGTGCCAGGATAAAAGTTTTAGAAAAAAACTGTTAAACCTATTAAAATGAATTATAGAGAAATTCAGATTCAGACAGAAGAAATTAACAGTGAAGTTGTTTCAGGATTGGATTATAAGGTTACAGAAAAAAAGCCTATTTTCACACAATCACCCTTAATTTATCTGGTAGCCATACAGCAGCTGATCAAGTGAATACACAAAATTTTTGGACTCCAGTTGAAATGTTAGACTTGTGAATGTTTAAGGAGGCAATAGTATCTTATGGCATGCCTTCTGCATATGTAAAGCAAATGTTAAACTCCTGGCCAACTTATAATAGGATTATACCACAGGACTGGTGGGAGCTGGAACAGGCAGCTCTGGAACCCAGACAACAGCTCCAGTGGCAAATGTGGTTCAAAGAGGAGGTTAAAAACACAGAAAAACAATGGAGGGATAAAGGTATACAAGTCTTCCAGGATCAGCTTGTTGGAGAAGGCCAATATGCTTCAATACAAACAAAATGTTTCTATGGTATCCAAACCATAATTCTATGTCAAATGGCAGCCTTGAATGCATGGGACAGAGTTGAGGAACCAGGAAAGAAAACTGAGTCATTTACAAAGATTATACAAGGCCCAAAAGAATCTTTCACAGATTTCTTACAAAGATTGATTTCAGCAGTAAACAGAATGGTCCCAAATTCAGAAGCCCATCAGATAATAATCGAATCTTTGGCTTTTGATAACACAAATGCAGCATGCAAGAGAATAATCAGGCCATTAAAGGCAAGATCTGCATCCATGGAAGATTGGATTAGAGACAAGGTTAATGTTGAGGCACATTACCATGTTATGTGAATAGGAGAAACAATTTCAAGAGGTTTGAGGAATGTCAGAAGTTTTGTATGTGGAAAGCAAGGATATTTGAAAAGGGAATGTAAACAGGTCAATCCTAGAATCAATGATTCTCCAAGGAACAGTGGCATCAGAATGCCCCTTCCTTCTGGAGTAAGCAGAAGGTGTCATAAGGAAAAACACTGCACCAATGAGAGTAGATCAACAAGGGCCAGGCAAGTTCATCCTTTGCCTCAGTCTTCAGGAAACTCCCAGAGGGGCCTCAGGCAGACCCCACAGAAAATCCAGTTCAGACCTTTCCTGCAGTCACAGAGGAACCCCTTACTCAGAGTAATTAAATAACCAAATGCCAATTGGAATTAACCAGGTTGCTCAGGATGATAAAACAGAGAGAATAGAAAATTCAGGAGAAAACATAAAGAAAATTTTTGGTAAACTAATATAAATGAACAAAGACCAAAGTTGGCAATAAGAATAAATGGTGTTTTGTTGTCTGGTCTGGTAGACACAGTGCTGATGTTACCATAATTGCACCAGAATTTTGGCATCCAACTTGGTCTCTTCAGGAGGTTGACGTTCAACAGTTAGGAATTGAAGCATTATCTCAAGTGAAACAGAGTGCAAGATGGCTCAAGTGTATAAGTCCAAGACAGAGAGGAAAATTAAAACCATATGAGGCTAACATAACTATGAACCTGTGAGGTCGACACCTGTTGCAAAAATGGAATACACAGATTAACATCCCTCCAATCTCAGAAAAAAGTCATAAACTAGCACATGTTTCTGAGAGATATATTAGAAGATATTCTTCTTTTTTTAAATTTAATTTTATTTTACAATACCATTCAGTTCTACATAACAACCACAGATTCCCTTGTTCTCCCAATTCCTGCCACCTCCCCTTCCCCCCAACCCACCCCCATTCCCACCTCCTCCAGGGCAAAGCCTCCCCGGAGGACTGAGATCAACCTGGTGGACTCAGTCCAGGCAGGTCCAGTACCCTCCTCCCAAATTGAGCCAAGCGTCCCTGCTTAAGTCCCAGGTTTCAAACAGCTAACTCATGCAATGAGCACAGGCCCCGATACCACTGCCTAGATGCCTCCCAAACAGACCAAGCCAATCAACTGTCTCACCTATTCAGAGAGCCTGATCCAGTTTGGGGTCCCTCAGCGTTTGGTTCATAGTTCATGTGTTTCCATTCGTTTGGCTATTTGCCCCTGTGTATTACCCAACCTTGGTTTCAAAAATTCTTGCTCATATAAACATCATGAGTTTTGCAGGCAAATGGATGGATCTAGAAAAAAACATCCTGAGTGAGGTAACCCAGACTCAGAAAGACAAATATGGTATGTACTCACTCATAGGAGGATAATAGATGTGGAACAAGGATGTCTAGACTGCTACTCACATCACCAGTGAGGCTACCTGGAAATGAGGACTCCAAAAATACACAAGGATGGCCCAATGCCGGAGAAATGGATGAGATCTTCATGAACAATCTGGACATGAGTGGGAGCAATGAATGGTGAGGGTCAAGGGAAAGAGAGTGGGAGATCCCAGCTGGATCAAGAACAGAGAGGGAGAACAAGGAATAGGAGACCATGGTAAATAGAAGATATTATTCTAATGAGTGGTCACCAGCCTTCCATATTATAAAAGAACAGGGCACAACAACTGATGATCTTCCAAAGACACCAACAGATCTACCTTTACAATGGTTAACAGACAAGCCTGTATTGGTTCAGCAATGACTTTTAACAACAGAGAAACTCCAGGCTTTAGAAGAGCTGGTAGAAGAAACATTTAAATGCTCAGCCTATTGAAGAATCAACCAGCCCTTGAAATTCTCCTGTATTTGTTATTAAAAAGAAATCTGATAAATGGAGAATGGTAACAGACCTTAGAGCAATTAACAAAGTAATTCAGCCAATGGACTCTCTACAATCTGGAATTCCTTTGCCTACTCTGTTACCAAAAGGATGGCCTTTCATTGTTATTGATTTAAAAGACTGTTTCTTTTCAATACCCTTACAAGAAAAAGACAGAGATAGATTTGCTTTCACAGTGCCTACTTATAATAATTCTCAACCAATTAAAAGATTTCAATGGAAGGTCCTCCAATAGAGAATGTTGAATGTCCAACCCTGTGCCAATATTGTGTACAACAGCCATTGGAAGTGGTAAGTAAAAAAATTCCCAGATCTATAATTTATCATTATATGGATGATATTTTACTAGCTGACTCAAATGCAGATACTGTAGAAATAATTTTTAAAGAAGTAAAGAAAATTTTGCCTTGCTGGGGATTACAAATTGCTCCTGAAAAGATACAAAGAGGAGATTCTATTAACTATTTAGGATATGAAATAGAACTACAAAAAATTAGACCTGAAAAGGTAAAAATGAGGAGTGATCGACTACAGACTCTTAATGGCTTTTCAAAGATTTTTTGGAGACATTTCTCATGTACGAACTATTGTTGGGGTAAAAAATGATGAACTGAATAATTTGTTCAGAACTTTAGAAGGTGACAAGGACTTAAATAGTCCAAGAGAATTATCACCTGAATCTGAGAAAGAATTGGCCTTGGTAGAAAAGAAAGTACATGAAGGGCACGTGGATCGTATTGATCCAAAGCAGAATTTTATTTTGGTTATTTTACCTTCTAGGCATTCTCCTACTGGAATATTAATGCAGAGGGAAGATATTATATTGGAAGGATATTTTTAACAAATAAACCGAATAAAAAATTAAAAACTTTTGTGGAAGCAAATCTCCGAATTGCTTTGGAAAGAAAAAGTGAGACTTCATCAATTAGCAGGAATAGACCCATCAGAAATTGTTGTACCTTTAACTAAAGAGGACATTGAAAAATTATGGGCAGAAAGTGAACCATGACAATGAGCTTGCAGTAATTTTTTGAGAGAAATTAACAGCAAATATCCCAAAAACAACAGAATGGATCTTATAAAGAAAGCTGATTGGATTTTGCTTCGAATTGTATGGGGAAAAAAACTGTATCTGGAGTTCATACATTTTATACAGATGCCAACAAAGAAGGAAAGACAGGTTACAAATCAGGAATTTTAAGTAAAGTTGTTCAAAGTCCTCATAATTAAGTTCAAAAATCAGAATTGTATGCTCTTCTGTTGATATTAAAGGATTTATCAGAACCTTTCAACATAGTAACTGACTCACAGTATGCTGAAAGTGTGGTATTATATATTGAGACTGCAGAATTTATCCCTGATGCTTCAGAATTAACTTCACTATTTATTCAGTTAAAAGTTACTATCAGGAAAAGTAGTCATTCTTTATATATAACTCACATCCAATCCCATACAGATCTGTCAAGCCCTCTAGCTCAAGGTAATGATGAGATTGATAAATTATTGGTAGGAAATGTGCTGGAGGCCTCAGAATTTCATAAAAAAATCATGTCATTAGTGAAAGTTTAAAGAAGGATTTTTCCATAAAAAATCCAAAGTAATAGTAAAGAAATGTCCTACTTGTTCCTTCTACAATCAAATGCCATTACCAGCAGGATGTAACCCAAAGGGTACTCAGAGGAATGAAATCTGGCAGATGGATGTGTTTCACTTTGCAGAATTTGGAAAATTGAAATATGTATACCATACCATCGATACATATTCAGGATTTCAATGGGCAACTGCTTTGAGTTCTGAAAAAGCTGATTCTGTAATCACTCATTTGCTAGAAGTTATGGCCATCATGGGTATCCCTGCACAAATCAAAACTGACAATGCTCCATCACATGTCTCTGTTAAAATGTAATAGTTTTTGCTTATTACAATATAAAGCATATTACAGGTATACCACATAGTCGTACATGTCAAGCTGTTATAGAAAGATCAAACAGAACTCTAAAGGATATGCTAAATAAACAGAAAGGGGTAACAAAAACCCCCAGAAATAGACTGCATAATGCTCTATTATCTTTTAATTTTCTCAATGCCAATGAGAAAGGATCAATGGCTGCAGAGAGACATTGGATAATAGAAAAAAACTACAGAATTAAGTCAGCCTATATACTTTAAAGATGTGCTGACCTCAGAATGGAAACCAGGATATGTGTTACATTGGGGACGGTGTTTTGCTTTTGTTTCTACAGGAGAAGATAAACTGTGGATACCATCAAAATTGATAAAGGTTTGATTTGAACAAGAGAGACCTCTTAATTAGAGGAGGTGATAGTTCATCAACCAGCATGAACATCCAATTTAAACTAACTTGTACCTGTAAAACATGCCTTTTCATTTAATCAGATAATAACTTGCTGAAAGGGAACCTCCCCAAAATTAGTCTTGGGGAAAGGTTTTTGTTTTTGTCTTTTAGGAGAATGAAGGTTAAGGATTCTGAAGAACACTGGACAAATGAAGAAAAGGAACAAATCATCTGTCTCAGGGAACAAAGTGAAATGGCCTATGGGTATATCATCTAAAAAAATTTATAAGTCTTCCTAAATGTTTGTTTCTGCTCTTCTCTAAAGACATTTAAAACTATTGGTCTTCTAATAGTCCCAGTTCAATTAAAATTTAAAGCTGACTTTGGAGTTGGAGAATGGCTCTCTCCTTCTTTAAACTCAAGCATGTTGTTAAAAGGAAAATGCAAACTCCTTGTATCATGCCAGAAGAATAGAGCCATCTTCTGTTATGGGAGAGGAGAAAAACCAAATAAATTAAGGGACTATTCCATTACTAATCTCAATTCTTTAATGCTCTTCTGATTCTTTAAACTTTTCTTAATGTATGAATTTTATATCAAATTTACAAGATTAATATATATATATATATAATATATATATAATATATATATATATATATATTTTAAACTTTGTTAAGATATGAATGGTCATATAGAGTACTAAATAATTCTAGAAAAAGGCTTTAATTAGCTGCCTATACATGTCTTTGTGTTCGAGTCTCTTATCAGGTTTCTGCAGGAAATCACGGCCAGGTCTAACATCAACTGAAGTCTCCAGAAAAAAGATGGGGTCCCACAACAAGAATAATTCCACAAGGACAATAATAATATCACTAGGATGACAAACATCATCTACAGATCAGCTTTAGACTACCAAGTGCTCAGACCAATTTTGAGAGTGCTAGTTGAGATTATACAATTTCAAAGACTACTTGAATAAGGACTTGAGATAAACCCTGAACTTTGGCATTATGCTCAAACTGGACAATGAAGGATATAGATACCTTTCCTAGAATTTGACAATTAACCTAAAATTTTTCTTTTCAGAATTAAAATAACTTTGCCCATACCCAGCAGGAAACAATTTTAAGAATACGATGCCCACATTCACAAAGAGGTGGTGTGGTTCAGGTGGTTTTTTTTTTTTTTTGGTCTTTTAATGGGTTTTGCATCTGGGATAATTTTCATTGTTTAGGAGGGTTGGTTACAAGTTGTTGTTAAGGGTTAGGAAAAGGGCTAAGCAAAGGAGATTAGATTTAATGTTCTTGTTTAAAAAAAAGAAAAAGAAAAAGACAATTACTAGTTTTAAATACTTTACATTGAATTGGATTGTTTTATATTGTATACAAATTATATATATTGAAATTCCTATTGTTAGAAAACTCTATATGTATATTTCTAATCTTGTTCACGATATTGTACTTATACCATTAATTTAACAATGTAATGCAATTTGCTGATTCTACCAACTATTAAGACATAAAGAAATGAAAGTTAGTTGTTAGACATTACAGTAGAATTTATGGTCATATTAGGTATGATTTCAAGATTGAGCAGATATATTTTAGATAGACAGGTCATCTTCAAACCCTTAAGAGATCTACAGAATATGGCATTTAAAATGTTTTAATAACTTAGAAAATTTTTCTTTTTTGTTATGACTATGAGACATGTCAGCTCCTAGCAGTACCAATCTACTTCAGAGAAAATATGGGCATTGAAAAAACTGCATATGGAGTTAACTTTCATTGTGGTAAAAATTAGCCACTGGACAACAAAGTATCCTCGAATCAGCTGCTGACAACGGGACAAAATGAACTGACAGGACATGAAACAAAGAACTGATTCTTTCTAAGACAAGTGTGGTTGTGGCTTTATCAAAAGGCATCTTCTGAGGCCAGGACTTCTGAAGTGCCCTTTGCAAGCTGGAAAAGGTACCGACCATGTCCTTTTCCTCGAAGGCAGCTGACCAGCCAGTGGGCTCGTGGCTTCTGATGTGCAGTGGAACAGCAACTGAAACAGTTATTCTTGAAGAGTATCTAAACTCACACCTCTCAATAGTATACTGGCATTTAATAGAAGGATATAGAGAAGAATAGAATGCTGAGATGAAGACACACACACACACACATAACCAAGAAGAATGGACAGATCAATTCAAAAACATCAACAATTTCCAGAATTTAAGATTCTGAATCATGACATGACACTAGTGGAATTCATATGTTTCTGATACATGGGATGCTCTCACCAAATGTGTGGTCCAACTGTTGACCTTGTGTACATACTACTTCACAAATGAGTCTGTCAGATGATAGGCTGAAGATGATGTCCCATTGTGTGGAGAAACTTTGGGTGACTGTCCAGGCAGCTGGCTGTTTCTGTCAACTCACATTTTTTTTTGGAAGTTGCTTTCATGCACTTCCTGTTTTTATTTTTGCTGGGTAATATTATTTTCTTCTTGGGTCTCTGAGGGAGTTAAAGATTAGTTAGTTATAGTTGAAGATTAGTTAGGATAGAAAGTGAATTAGGTACATATGGACTCACCAAAATAGGATAGACAATGGAATTATTTTCTCTGAATTTGTCAAATACAAATGGACTAGACATTTTTAAGGTATTTATTGCTTGTATATATTGTATATAGTTATTGTACTTTTGCATATAGTTTTTCTTATATTAGTTACAATTTCCATTTTTTCTTTTTATTAAAATAGAAAAGGGGAAATGTGATATTTTATTTGTACTGAAATATCATTTTATTTGCATGTTAATGAATAAAGTTGCCTGCGAGTCAGAGCTACAGCAAGCCATAGCAGAAGCTGGGCAGTGGTGGTGCATGCCTTTAATCCCAGCACTTGGGAGGCAGAGCTAGGCAGATCTCTTTGTGTTCAAGGATACAGCCAGCATGGAGACACATGCCTTTAATCTCAATACCAACCATAAAAGACCTGGAGGTTTGTATAGACAGGCAGTGATGAGGAGGTCATGTAGTTGGTTTTACAACCAATGATATGTCTGAATAGAGAGTCTATAAAAAAGACAGACAGGAAGTAGGTCTCTTGGCTGAAGAGGACAGCAGCAGCAGTGAAGGTAAGGTTTTTAGCTCTTAGCTCTGACCTCTTGGGCTTTCATCTCTGCATTGGCTCTGTGTTTCTTATTTAACAAGATTGTTACATCAACAGGAGAGTGCTGGCAAGAAGGAAGAGTTAGGAAATGTATAGAAAGATGTCTAAAATTAAAAGCCATTTGAGGAGTATTGTATAAACCTAATACAGTAGAAGCTTTCTAAATTATACACATACCTAAAGGGAATCTAAATAAATTCACTAAATAATAAGGGAGACAGAGACCAAACTGGCCATTTCACCACAAAATTAATTGGGTCACATCTAATTAAGTTCTTGCCCAAAGTTTTCCCATGGTAGTCACCAAAAAATCCACCAAAAAATGATTGTGGTCAGGATTGTAGGTTGTCCTCCACAAACTGGTGGCAAGCACCCATTAATAAGATCTTCCCAACTTCACCTTCATAACAGATTAAACATGCAGAAGTTGATCTGGTGTCTTCATTGAACTTTCATCCAGTATTCTAGTGTCTTTGATACTGAAATGTACTAGGGCCATTAACAAAAAAGAACTGTAATTGCCAATACATCCAAAAACCCTTTGATCTACAATGATGTTCTGTCTGCAGGATAACTAGGGAAATGGTTGCACAAATTTGTAAGAGTAAGCAACCAATATCTGATTTGAATGAATAAATCCTCAACTTGAGTAAAAAAGAATCAGAATCTAAATATCTGAGCTATACAGCACAAACAAATGCTACAGTTCTTTAAAATGTCTTATAGTTGCATTGTGTTATACTCTTAGATCAAGGCCTTATTCAATCATTATCAGATAATCTTGATTTGCAATAGACAGGAATGAATACAGAAATCAAGAGACAGACATTAGAGTGAGAAAAATAAATCTAAATGTAAAGGACTGTCTCCTTCACATATCTCCTTACAAGCCACAGAGAATAGCATGGAAGCATATGTAGAAAGAGTACATACCTATATCTATACCTATACCTATACCTGTACCTGTACATATACCTGTACATATACCTATACATATAATTTTAGGATATACATAATATATAATGTATATGAATGCATACAAAATGTATATATCAACATATATGTATATGTATAAAATTATAATTTTTTATGGAAATTCTGAATATGCAAACACATGGGTCAGATTTTCATGCCTTCTCTTGGGTTCTTTTTCCTTCTGTATGCCCATTTTGACCAATTCCAATGTGTCAGATTGTCTTTATCTTAGTATATTTTTATTATTATCTCAAAGGACCCTGATTGTTTTCCAATGAAAGATAGAAATGGGGTGGTTTCAGATAGAAAGGGTAGTGGGGAAGAGCTTGGAGGAGCAGAGGGAGGTGAAAAAATAATCAGGGGACATTATGTGAAAGAAAATCTATTTTCAATGAACAGGAAGACAAAGGAAAACAAGTGTTGGACTATAGTGCTATGTAAAATTCAGTTTAAATCATTAATTTAATTTCTATTATGTATCTCTGCTTTTTGAGTGTGTTATTTTGTTCACATCTGTGTGTAGGTGTTCTCAGAAGCCAGAAGAGGGTATCTGATCCATTAGAGCTATTGTGAATAGTAGGCAGTGAACTGCAAGATGTGTGGATTGGTTAGTGAACCCATCTCCTCTGAAAAAGCCATACATGACTGTAAATGCTGAGATATCTCTCCATATTTCTCAATATTCTTTCTAGCTATTTAACAAAACATCTTTATGTATTTTAAGTTTTACTCTTCTAACTCCCAAAATGCAACAGGATTTTTCTGTCTTCTTTTGCAAGGGGAAAATTAGTTTCATCATCTGAAAACATTCATTCAATCTACCACAAACTTCCTGTTCTCTCTTACATTCCATGTCACACATTTACTCATATATCAAAAGAATTATTTTTTTTATTTCTATTTACTTTGCATTAGAGAAAGAAAAGAACTCATCCCATATGCACTAATATCAAAGAATCAGGTCTTGTAAAATAAGAGGCTGAGTGGAAGATTGTAGGCCACAATGTACAGAAAAGTGGTATACATGGTATTTCTTGACATCATCTTTAGAAGAAACAATGAGAGTCAATAGCTAATGCATACACCTTGTATTACATTAGAATAGGTAGTTCTATACCAATACTAGAATTATCAGTAACAATTTATGAAATGGATGTTCAGGAAGATGTTTTCTCCCTTATCTTTTCAAGAGAATTTCTCTCTGGTTTAAACAAAATTATGTAGAACTTGGGGATAAAGATATATCCCAGCAGGTTTGCACTAGATACCAAGATGGAGAAGATCTCCACAACAAACATGGCCTTGCCCTTGGTGCTATGGAAGACAGGAAGAAAGGTGACCCAGACACTGCAAAACAACAGCATGCTGAAGGTCAGCAACTTTGCTTCATTGAATTTGTCAGGGAGATTCCTGGCCAAGAAAGCCACAATGAAGCTCCCAAAGGCAAGGGAGCCATGGTATCCCAAGACAAAGTAGAATGCAGTAACTGAGCCCTTGTTGCACACAATGATGACTTGGCCATGCTCAGAGTATGTATCAGTGTCAATAGAGGGAGGAGAAACTTGAAGCCAAATTGCACAGACAATAATTTGGATGAGGGTACATATGGCTATGATATAGTTGGGTGCCCCCGAGACCAGAAAGTATCTCATTCTTCCAGGGGCTGTGACTATGAAGGCCAGCAGTACAGTCACTGTTCTGGCCAACACAGTGGAAACAGCCACAGTGAATACAACTCCACATGTGATTTGCTGCAGGACACAGGTAGCTGAGTTTGGTTGGCCAATGAAGAGCAATGACATAAGAAACAAAAGATGAGTGAGATGAGCAATATGCAACTAAGATTCCAGTTGTTGGCCCTCACAAGGGGAGTGTCATGGTGCTTTACAAAGATCCCAAAAATCAGAACTGTGAATGCAGAGAACCACAAGGCCATTAAGGCAAAAGCCATCCCCAAGGGATCTTCGTAGTTCAGAAAGATCACAGCTTTGTGAATGCACTGGTCCTGCTCTCAGTTAGCATACTGGTCCTCTGGACACTTCACACATTTATGCACATCTGATGGAGAGAGAAAATATGATTAATGCAGCTTCAGTCATTTCTTGACATATTACAATTAAGTGTGTTGAAGAAGCAAGCATTGCAATATCACCATTTGTTTCTGATGATGTAATTGAAGTACATTGCTGCAAACCAATGCTTCCATTTCAAAATACTCATTATGAGGATTTAATTAAACAATCATTATGTTGTCTGCTTAACTGTGTTGATGATGTAATTTGCTATATTAGCAGAAAGCACATGTAATTTCAGTATATTCTGAATACTATGATGAAAGGACTTCAACTGGTAAATTTACCATTGCTTTTCACAGTGTGTATTGTAGTCTTAGATTCCATGGTTATAGTGCCTCCTGATGTCTTTCTATCTCTTTTATTAATGCTGTTCTTGTAATTGATGGAGACTGGGTTTTCTATTTGGACAAGACCTGTGGTACACTTTCTACTATCATATTACCAGCCCGAACTTTTTGACATAGAGAAAATAATAAACAGAATCAGTTAGGATCCTTGGAGTCTGCACATGACATGTCAAGACCAAGTTCTCAACACAAAGTATATTTGTTTGCACCAGAGGTCAATGGCCAGGAAATAGGAAGCAAAATCATGAGATAGAGAACGAAAGAGTAGGATAAAGCAACAAGAGAGTTGGGGAAGGGGTTTTTGGACAGGGAGGACAAAGAATTGCCTCTGAATAGAGAGGACAGAGATGTGATCTTTAGGAAAATGGCAGTGTATAAAGGAAAAATGGGAAACCCATGTAGGATGAAGCATTTAATTTTGATTAGATATATTAATTAGGAAAGTCACAAGGGAGTTTTTGCTAATTGTACTTCAATACTTTAGTAGCTGGACCTTGATAGTCAGCCTCAGGAGGAGAAATTGTCCAAATAAGGGAATAGACCCTGGTGGCTATCTTTAGGAATGTAGCCTCATTTCTATTGCTATAAAGTGAACCATGACCACAGTGGCTATGGGCCACAGGAATATATTATAAGAACTCGGCTGGTTATGGCAAAGCCACCACCTGAAGGGATCAAGGAATTCCTTCAGAGGAAGCCAAATTCCAAGGAGCATTTGGTGTTATTTGGCTTGTTATATACCAGCTGTCTTCTGTCATGAGAATCATGTGTGCTTTCAAAGTTTTCCCAATTGATTTTTCCCTAAGAATTGCTAACAGTGTGAAATGATCACTCTTTGGACATATACAGTCAAGGTATCTGGAGAACATCCCCAGGAAAGGCTTCCTTCCCCCAAGCCCATTCATTTCTTCCCTTTCAGCACTGGAATCAGATATCCCCTTTAGCCACATTGAAGGACTAACAGGAACAACAGTCCAAACCACCACATAATAAGTCTCCTGAATTAAAGTAAAGTCCACACAGAGACACTGCCTAGGTCTGGTGGATCTTAAGTAATAGCTTCACACAAATTAGCTCAGACCCTCCTTTTTTACAGTCTTCCTAACTTAATAGACCTCTAACTCCTTACCTAATCACTTCTAGGAATATTTAGGTAACCTTGTGCACTGACAGCTATGCACAGTCAGAACCCCAGTTGAAGCCTCCCTGTAATTATTGTCATTGGCAGCATCTGGCCAGGTCCATCCACAGACCCAGGAAAGTACCTTATCAGAGATACCTCTGTACTCCAGACGAGTCATTTGCGAAGACCTGGAAGATGTGCCAAATAAACTTAACTACCTACTTTCCCAAATCTTACCTTTAATTCCAGGTCTCCCTTTAACTATCATCAGAGGCATCTAGCAGTACACAGGTTGCCTAGAGACTGATCACACATTCCCCCACCCTGCAGAAAAAAATGGCAGATAGCTGGGACAGATAGAAGCCACAGGAAAAAAAAGAAGCAGTTTTATTTTCTCCCATTGACCTAGCAACTTATAGAATCTTAACATTTTTTCTTCCAGTCTTGTTTAAGATTATAGTTGAGCAATAAGCTCCCTCTTCTTAGATATTACCTGAATTTAGGCTTTAGTTAATTCATTTCCCCATTAGTCACTTCCCTTTTGGGTTGCAAATGATAATTAACAATTACTGTCCATCCATATGATTCTTAACACCACTCCATTTGAACCTGGAGTCCTCGAAGTCAAGGGACTACTGCTTGTACATGTACTGGGATGCCCAGGGCACAGAGGATGGAGAAGATTGGGAAGAATAAATAACTGGACTAAGAGCTCGGTGTACTGAGATTCTATTTCCAGAAAATAGTTCTTGACGTTCATAGATCTCTCTCCTGAGACCCTGAGATGTATAATATTAAGGCTAGTCCTTCTAATATTATACAAGACACAGTAGTTATTATGAAGGAAAACATTTAAATGGGTGGCTTATAGTTAAGAGGCTCAGTCCATTATCATAATGGTGGGCCATGTTGCTATTCAGGCAGACATAGTTCTGGAGAAGAAACTGAGAATTTTACATATTTTAATCCATAGGCAACATAAAGTAAGTTGTCTCAGTGTGTATGGCTTAAGATTTTAAGGGGCCTTGAAGTCTGCATCCACAGTGACAAATTTCCTTCAATAAGACTACACCTTCTCCAACAAGACCACACTGCTGGTGGGGCCAATTTCATTCAAACTATCACTGGAATCTAATGGATCTTAGCAAGGCAAAAGGAATGAGGGAGAAACACCAGACTTGCTAGAACCATATTTGCCATAATCAGCCTCACTAGTGTTCTTTCAGGATCAGTAAGTTTTGTGTGTGTGTGTGTGTGTGTGTTTGTATATGTATATGTGTATCTACACGTAAAAGTAACAACAGAGCTCAAATATGAGAGTGATTGGTTTATATGAGGAAAACAGAAGGATGAGAATGAGAGAAGAATGTTACATAAATATAATTTTTATGTTCTAAAATGTAAAAATTTAAATAAATAAATATGTCCTCAGTTGTGTCCTCATCTGCATTAGGAATGCTTTAACCCTAAGTCTTGTTCATAAGAAGGAGTAACCATATCTTGAAGGTAGAAACCACTGTACATACTTATTTAAAAGACTTACCTCTTGATTCCATCACCTTTGGGAATAGATAAGTACTTTTCTCCTTCACTAATTTCTGTCATTGTGAGACCCAGGCTATGTGAGTGTACTCAAGTGTGAAGTAGATATTGACATAATACCATGATCACAATAAAAGAAGAACACTTAAACAAGAGTGATAGCACAAAAGGATTGTTTTGAGGAATAGTACCTCATCCATAAGTTGTAATCTCTACAGTGGAAAGTTTATGAAATGAGACTATATTTTCTCTGAATCATTGAATAATTGAATAGATTGATTTCATGCTTCTAGGCTTTAATTCTTTTTTCTTGAAAAGTGCATTTAGGGGCCCATGTAATAGGTTAATTTGTTTAGTGGACTGGAAAGTTGTCTCAGTTGTGAGGAGAATTTACCACTCTTGAGGAAGAACTGTATTCAATTCCAAGAACATATCTTGTGTTTTTCACAACTGGCTGTAAATCTAACTACATGGGCCTTGGATGCCTCTCACATCCACCTGCAATTATGTACACATAACCACTCCTCTCACATACACACACATAATGAAATAAATGATTAAATTTTTACTGTTGTTGTATTTATTGTTGTAAATATCCTTTACTCTTATGTTTTTATATTTAAAACAGTTTCATTATAGTTTGTATAATTAAATTGGAGTATGTTGTATGTGTGAGTGCATAGGGATCAGAACACAACCTCTAGGGATTGGAAACCTCTTCTTGCTACATGGGTCCTAGGGATGAACTCATCATCAGCTTTAGTAGCAAGGGATATAATTTCTGAATCATCTTAATGGCCATAAGTATCCTTTAAAGTCTTTCATTACATAGGATGACAGGCAAAATGAGAGAAAATCTATATATCTGCCATTTGTATAACCAACTCTAAACAAATAATCATTTGACAAATATGGACTGTGTACGTGACAACACCATTTGAAATAACTATGGCTAGTTGCTTTCATATGAAATCATTTTTATCTACTTTTTGACATTATTAATTGTGTGCTGTATATAAACAAACTGAATATAAGACTCAATATTTTCTACATTATGTGCCAACACTTATCCATGATTCCCTAGATTTCAAATAACATTGAACCTTTGAAAGGGGGGATCTGTGCATATTGTTTGAAATCTTCAACGCACAGAACATTTTCTTATAATTTTGCAAGTAATTATTTACACTCTTCATTAATCTTACAGGCGACTTAGATTTGGTTTCTAGTACACACATGAAAGAGCTCAATGTATCTAATACACTAGTCTATTCTCGATTGATTTCCTGAATGTTCATGGGACCTATAATCTTATGTAAGGACACATACAGACATAGAAATAGAAAAAAATTAAATATTAATATTAAAGATTTATGACTGGAATGTAATCTACATGTAGTTCCAGAAAAGATTAGTCACTAGTTAAGACATTGTGTAGAATTTCCTCACATTATAGTTTTATTATCAAAACTGTTTCTTTGAGAAAAGATCATCTACCATGGATTTTCAGTGAGTCAAAGATGTATGTCATAGTATAACATGTTATTTAAAGTGACATTGTTAATTATCATAGTTCCATAAAAGCTAACTTGGGAAAGTGATATGGTTTATTTTTACAGTGCTCTTTTAGAACCTTTGATCATCCTAGTGTGTTGGGGAGAGGACGATCTATGTGAAAGATTTATCTCAGAAGCAAACACTCACTTGTCTCATTAGAAACTTCATTTTCTGGACAGGGGATGCAATCAAAACAGCAGGCTGCAATTCCTTCCTGCAAGAATTTTCTGAATCCAGGACCACAATCAGCACTGCACACAGAGGGTAGCATCTGAGGAAAATTAGATGCATGGTGATATCAGGAGTTTTACCTACTCCTTCCATAAGTATATTATATTATATTAGCATTTTTAAATATTGATAAGCTTATTTTACATACACTAAATGAGTGACCTCATTAAATTTAGTATATTTTGTAATTCCCAACAAGAAAATGTATGAAAACAATCTGATGTGAAGTTGAGTAGCTTCTCAATCTTAGAAATTTAGGGGAAAATGGGTTGTTTGCTGTGGGCAAACACCATAGAGTGCAAAGTGATTTTTTTTTTAGTTAATTTTCATCACCTTGACAGAAAGCCCATTGAAAAGTTAGAGAAAACCCTAACTAAAATATTTCTCTCAAAGAACTAGCTGCTGTCATATTATTTATGTATTTCATTAATGGTTAATTGTTGTAGCAGTGTCCAGCCCACTGTGGGCAGTGCTGTCTCTATAATGGCTGTAGGAAAATCAAGCAGAGCAAAGCAGTAGACAATGTTCCTTCAGAGTTTAGTTGCAGTCTCCAGACTCTTGCCTTGTCCTCCCTTTACTGTAACCCATGAGCGTAATCAGTCCTTCCTCCTCAGTTTGCTGATGGTCAGTGTTTAATCACAGCAACAGTGTAGCAAACTAGGATAAATGGATATCTGAAACATGGGAAATAGCTCTTCAAACTTCTGGCAAGAAACAAGAACTCCAGTAAATACCACCGAAAAGCATGAAAAACAGAGTGCAAAGAGAAAAACAGCCAAATAGGCAGAGCCTGTTGTATTTGTGGTGAAGAAGTGCTGGGTTGGTATGTATTGAGGTTGAAGGTGGAATATTTCCTGAGGTCAAAGTGCCTTACAAAGGCTGAAAGTATTTGGGGAACTGGAATAAAAGTTAGATATTTTAAAGTTAATTTAAGGTTTTCTTAAAGTTTATAATACAAAAACTTTATATAATCAAAACCTAGTGATAGTGATCTATATACTGATTTATACAGCTGCTGATTATTGCATACTCACTTTGCATCCTTTGTTCAGTATTGAGTTCTGTGTCAAAATCACAGTATCTCCTATGCATGGTCTCTTTTAGTTTCTACATAATATGATTACCTACAAATATTCTTTTTTTGTTGTGGTTTTCTTGAAACAGGATCTCAAAATGTATGCTGGTATACCTTAACTATGTATATAGAGTAGGTTAACTTAGACCATACAGATATCTTCCTCTTCTGCCTCCCGAATGCTGAGATTAAATGTGTATGCTACCAGTGGGCACATTTCTTCCCTTATTTCTGTATTTCATATTTACCATTTCTTTTTGAACTTGCTGAGATTAAGGATGTTTTTTCAAGAAGAGTGGAGAAAATACATATGCTTGTCCAATTTCTTTTTATGGAATTATTTATTTTACTTAACAACCACAATTGTCTCTCCCTCCACTCATCATTCCTTTCCACACCTCCTTTCTACCACCCCATCTACTCCTCAGAAAGGGTAATGTCTCCTACAGGAGTCAACAATGCATGGCATACCAAGTTGAGGCAGGACCAAGTTTTTCCCCACTGCATTAAGGCTGAGTAATTAATTCCACCATAGGGAATAGGTTCCAAAAGGCAGCTCATGTACCAGGGACAGATCTTTGTCCCACTGCTAGGGGCTACAAACAGACTCAGCTACATAATTATCACCCACATGCAAGGGGCTTAGGTAGGTACCATGGGAGCCTGCTGCTGTAGGCCTAGAGACACTAAGCTCCTACTATTCAGATCAGCCTTCTCTGTGGGTTGCCCTGTCATTATCTTGACCCCATTTGCTCAAACAATCCCTTTCCTCTCTATTCAACTGTACTCCTAGAATGTGGCCCAGTGCTTAGCTTTGAATCTGTACATCCACTTCCATAGTTATTGGATGAAGGTTCTATGAAAGAATTAGAGTAGTCACCAATCTGATTATAGGAGAAGGTCAGTTTAGGCACCCTCTTTAGGTGTCACAGCTGTAGTCATTCTTGGGAAATCATGGGAATTTCTCTGGCACCAGGTTTCTCCCTAACCCAGTAATGCCATAATGCCCCACTCTATCAAGATGTCTCTTTTGTTGCTCTCTCTCTCTCTCCATCCCTCCCCAAACTGGACCATCCGAACCCCTCATGTCTCCATCCCCCATCCCCTGTCCTCTACCCCTAGGAGTTTACCCAGGAGATCTTATCAATCTCCCCTTCATAGCATGATCCCTGTGTCCCTCTTAAGGTCGTCCTTGTACCTTGCTTCTCTGGGGCTGTGGAGTGTAGACTGGTTATCATTTGCTTTCCATTAAATACACACTAATGAATGAGGACATACTGTGTTTGTGTATCAGGGTCTGAGTTACATTACTCTGGATGATGCCTCTAATCCAAAGAATGGATAAAGAAAAAGTGGTACATTTACACAATTGAGTATTACTCTGCAACAAAAAAAAAATCATCCTTGTCCAATATCTGCTCATTTCTTTAGAGGGAGGGTTTCAATATGCAACTCTAGCTCTTTTGCATGACAGAGTGGCCAAAAACTGGGAAGGTTCTACCAGCCTCTCCTTCTGAGAGATTTGATTAAAGATATGCACCACCAAGAATCACTGGCCTCCCTGAAGATTTTAATGGAAATTCTTTCAGTTTCTCTCCCTGTAGTACTATATTGTCAATAGGATTGCCATAGAAAAAATTTAATGTGATTAGTTTGGAATAATAAAAAGAAAACCTTATTAATCAGGATATCCTCCTTCTATTTTGTCAGGATTTTGTTTGTTTTAAATGTTAAATCTGAATTGGTGTTGGACTTTGGTAAAAGCCTATCTGCACATATTTGGATAATCATATTGTCCTAATCTTGAGTCTATTTTTGTGCAGCGTTTACTTAGCAGATAGATCTGCATATGTTGAACCATCCCTGTATCCCTGTAATGAAGTCATGTTTGTCACAGGGACAGACCATTCTGTTGTGTTGTTTAGTTACATTAGTCAGTGTTTAGTTGAGAATTTTTTCCATCCATGTCCATCAAAGTGTTTAGTCTCTCATTTTCTATTATGTTCTATTTCCTCAAAATCATTTCCCTCATACTTAGAGAAAGGATCTTTCCATGCTTGTAAGCTCAGTTTGTTTTTGGAAGCAAAAATGAATGTTCGTTTTTACAAAGCAATCTTGTCATTTCTGCATTATTGATAGAAAATATGAGGATTGACATTGAATTGTTATTGAGAATTATTTACTAATTTTTGCCCATTTTGTTATTGCAATATTTGTTATAGATTGCTAACAGTTGCTTTTCTGTCTGGTGTTCTAATCTTGTCTTTGTCTTCCATGACCACTTGTATTTATCTTACTTTTTCATGTGTATGAGCTCTTTATGTGTCTTCCTTAGAAATGTTAGCATGGTTATTAATTCTTATAACTTACATACATCACAGAACATTGGTTTGTCTCTGTATTAGTTAGGGTTCTCTAGAGAAACAGAAATTATAAAAATGAATCATTCTATGTCTTTTTGTCTCCCTTACTATGTTCCTCTGACTCTCTCTTTTCATATATATATATATATATATATATATATATATATATATATATACATATATATGGAGAAAATTTATTAGGATGTCTTTTGGGAAGTGGTCTAGATAATCTAACAATTGCTAGGTATAAATAGCAAGTCCAGGGAAGGAGAAACTTCTCATTCCATGATAATGTATGTCTCACTTGATCTTTATTAAACACTTAAGTCCTATAGATTATGGTTTTAATACCAGGGAATAAATGGACTAATTTAGCAAGCAGTCAAATAACACAAGTTTCCTTTTTCTGTGTCCTTATGTAGGCTTCCAGAAGAGGGTGTAGCCCAGATTAGAGGTGAATTTTCAATAGTAAATGAGGTAATTTAAAGTTGTGTCTTCCCAACTTAAGATCCAGAAAGTAAGATGTGTGATATTAAAAGACATCAATTATAGTCTATTGTGGAGGTATCTTTGTGGATTTCTGGGGAACTCTCTAGCACTTTGCTTCTTCCTATTCTCATGTGGACTTCATTTATCATGGTCTCTTATTTCTAGTTCTCCCTCTCTGTTCTTTATCCAGCTGGGATCTCCTGCTCCCCTAGTCTCTCTTTCCCTTGAATTTTGCCCCTCATTACCCCTACTCATGTCCAGGTTTTTCATGTAGATGTCATCCATTTCTCTGTCATTGGTTGATCCATGTGTCTTTCTTAGGGTCCTGTTTTCTAGGTAGTCTCCCTGGAGTTTTGAGTAATAATGGTTGAGAGAAAGACTGAACTGACCTACTCTGATGATAGGATGGCCAAACACGCTAATTATCATGCTAGAAATCTCATCCAATGACTGAGGAAACTGGATGCAGAGACCTATGGTCAGGCCCCAGGTGGAGCTTTAGGAGTCCAATTGGCGAGAAAGAGAAGGGTTTGTATGAGCGAGAATTGTTGAGACCAAGATTGGAAAAGGCACAGACAAATAGCCAAACTAATGGAAACACATGAACTATGAACCAATAGCTGAGGAGCCCCAACTGGATCAGGCCCTCTGGATAAGCGAGACAGTGGATTAGCTTGATCTGTTTGGGAGGCATCCAGGCATTGGGACTGGGACCTGTCCTCAGTGCATGAGCTGGCTGTTTGGAACCTGGGACTTATGCAGGGTCTCTTTGCTCAGGCTGCGAGTCTTTGCCCTGAAGGAGATGGGAATGAGAGTGGGCTGGGGGAAAGAGGGGCGGAGAGAAGAATCCGTGACTGATATGTAAAATTAAATTAAGTTAAAAAAAATTAAAAAAATTAGATTTAAAAAATAAAAAAAAGATATCAATTATAGGCATGATTCCTTTCCCTTCCTTCTTTCTAATTTTTTGGTTTTGTTTCACACACATGATTACTCTTTGTATCCCTGGCTGTCCTGGAACACAATTTGTAGAAGACGCTGGACTGAAACTCAAAGATCCACCTTCCTCTGCCTTCTGAGATCTGGGATTAAAGGCATGTACCACCAATACTCAATATAAGGCATGTCTGCCTATCTTAAAGATCTGGATAAAAAGTGTATTTTCTGATCCTGCCCCCGACTTCCCTTCTGGACCAGACAGACATCTGGTCCAGATAAGAGCTTCCATCCTGCCCTGGAGTTCCCATTTGGACAAGAGAGAGAGACTTCCTGAATCTGTCAGCTCTTTCTGAACCAAGTACACTGATAAGACCAAGAAGGAACCACAAGGAGAGAGGCAGACGTCAAGGCAGAAGTACATACAACAAAATGAAGAGCAATACAGCATCACCAGAACCTAGCCCACCTCCAACATCTAGACCTGAACATCAAAAATTGGAAGAAGCAGAAGAAAATAGCCTTATGAGTAAAATCATGAAGTAGGTAGAGGCTTGTGTAGAGGAAAAGACAAAAAAAATGGGAAGAATGCTGTAAACAACTAAAGGAAAGGGCAAACAATTTAGAAGGAAACAATAAAGTCCTGGAAGAAAACATTAAAGTCCTGGAAGAAAACAATAAAGTAGTGGAAGAAAACAATAAAGTACTGAAAGAAAATCATGAAAAAGCAATGAAACAAATAAGGAAACAGTCCAAGACCTGAAAAGGGAAATTGAAAAAATAAAGAAGAAACAAAACAGAGGGAATGCTGGAAATAGAAAACCTGAGTAAAAGATCGGGAACTTCAGATGCGAGCATAACCAACAGAATGCAAGAGATGGAAGAGAGGATCTCTGGCATTGAAGATACAGTAGAAGAAATAGTTTCATCAGTCGAAGGAAACACTAAAGCCAACAAAGTCATGAACCAAAATGTCCAAGAAATTTGGGACAACATGAAAAGACCAAACCTGCAAATTATAGGGATAGAAGGTGAAGAATACCAACTCAAAGGCACAGAAAATATATTCAACAAAATTATAGAAGAAAACTTTCCCAACTTAAAGAAGGAAATGCCTATGAAGATATAAGAAGCCTATAGAACACCAAACAGACTAGATCCCAAAAAAGTCCCCTCGACACATAATAATTAAACAACTAAATGTACAGAATAAAGAAAGATTATTAAGAGCAGCAAAGGAAAAAGGCCAAGTGACCTATAAAGCTAAACCCATCAGAATTACACCTGATTTCTCAATGGAGACTTTGAAAGCCAGAAGGACCTGGACAGATGTAATGCAGACACTAAGAGACCATGGATGTCAGCCCAGACTAATATACCCATCAAAACTTTCAATCATCATAGATGGAAGGAACAAGACATTCCAAGACAAAGCCAGATTTAAACAATACCTATCCACAAACCCAGCCCTACAGAAAGCACTAGAAGGAAAATTCCAACAGAAAGAAGTCAGATACACACTCGAAAACACAGGCAATAGATAAAGCCACAACAGTAAACCCCAAAGAAGAGAAGTACACACACACTACCACCAAAAATAACAGGGATGAAGAATCACTGGTCATTAATATCCCTTAATATCAGTGGACTTAATTCACCTATAAAAAGACATAGACTTACAGAATGGATACGAAAGCAGGACCCATCTTTCGGTGGCATACGAGAAACACATCTCAAAATCAAAGACAGATACTACCTAAGAATAAAAGGCTGGGAAAAGAATTTCCAATCAAATGGTCTTAAGAAACAAGTGGGTGTAGCCATCCTGATATCCAACAAAATAGACTTCAAACTAAAATCAATCAAAAGAGATCAAGAAGGTCATTACATACTCATCACAGGAAAGATTCACCAAGATGAAGTTTCAATTCTGAACATTTATGCCCCAAACACAAGGGCACCAACATATGTAAAAGAAACATTACTAAAGCTTAAACACATATAAAACCCCACACATTAATAGTGGGAGATCTCAACACCCTACTTTCACCACTGGACAGATCTCCCAAATCGAAACTTAACAGAGAAATAAAGGACTTAACTGATGTCATGACCCAATTGGACCTAATAGATATCTACAGAACATTCCATCCTAACAAGAAAGTATATACCTTCTTCTCAGCACCCCATGGAACTTTCTCTAAAATCAACCACATACTTGGCCAAAAAGCAAATCTCAACAGATACAAAACAATTGGAATAACCTCCTGTATTCTATCAGACCACCATGGTTTAAAGTTTGATTTCAACAACAACAAAAACTACAGAAAACCTAGAATCTCATGGAAACTGAATAATACTCAACTGAATCAACAATGGGTTAAGGAAGAAATAAAGAAAGAAATTAAAGACTTCCTAGAGATCAACGAAAATGAAGACACCACATACCCAAACTTATGTGACACCATGAAAGCAGTGCTAAGAGGGAAATTCATAGCACTAAATGCCCACATAAAGAAGTTGGAGAAATCCCACACTAGTGACTTAACAGCACACCTGAAAGCTCTAAAACAAGAAGAAAAGTCTCCCAGGAAGAATAGACACCAGGAAATTATCAAAGTGAGAGGTGAAATTAATAAATTAGAAACTAAGAGAATAATACAAAAAAATTAATGAAACAAAGAGTTGGTTCTTTGAGAAAATCAACAAGATAGACAAGCCCTTATCCAAACTAACCTAAAGACAGAGAGAGAGAAAATCCAAATCAACAAAATCAGAAATGAAAACAGGAACATAAGAACAGATATTGAGGAAATCCAGAGAATTATAAGGTCATATTTCAAAAACCTCTTCTCCACAAAACTGGAAAACCTAAAAGAAATGGACGTTTTTCTGGATAGGTACCATATACCTAAGTTAAATCAAGACCAGATAAACTATTTAAATAGTCCAATAACCCCTAAGGAAATAGAAACAATCATTAAAAGTCTCCCAACCAAAAAGAGCCCAGGACCAGATGGTTTCAGCACAGAATTCTACCAGATCTTCAAAGAAGAGTTAATACCAATACTCTCTAAATTGTTTCACATAATAGAAACAGAAAGAACATTACCAAACTCCTTCTATGAGGCTACAATTACCCTGATTCCTAAACCAAGCAAGGATGCAACAAAGAAAGAGAACTACAGGCCGATCTCCCTCATGAACATTGATGCAAAATACTCAATAAAATACTGGCAAACAGACTCCAAGAACACAGCAGAACAATTATCCACCATGATCAAGTAGGCTTCATCCCAGGGAAGCAAGGGTGGTTCAACATACCAAAGTCCATCAATGTAATACACCATATAAACAAACTCAAAGAAAAAAAAAAACACATGATCATCTCACTAGATGCAGAAAAGGCATTTGACAAAATCCAACACCCCTTCATGATAAAAGACTTGGAGTGATCAGGAATACAGGGAACATACCTAAACATAATAAAGGCAATTTATAGCAAGCCAACAGCCAGCATCAAATTAAATGGAGAGAAACTCAAAGCAATTCCACTAAAATCAGGAACGAGGCAAGACTGTCCACTCTCCTCATACTTATTCAATATAGTACTTGAAGTTCTAGCCAGAGCAATAAGACAACGTAAGTAGATTAAGTGGATGCAAATTGGAAAGGAAGAAGTCAAGCTTTCCCTATTTGCAGATGACATGATAGTATATTTGAGTGACCACAAAGACTCCACCCAGGAACTGATAAAGCTTATAAACACCTTCAGCAACATTGCAGGATACAAGGTCAACTCAAAGAACTCAGTAGCCCTCCTATATACAATGGACAAAGAAGCTGAGAAGGCACATAGAGATACATCACCCTTTACAATAGCCACAAATGACATAAAATACCTTGGGGTAACAGTAACCAAACAAGTGAAGGACCTATATGACAAGAACTTTAAGTCCCTGAAAAAAGAAATTGAAAAAGATGTCAGAAAATGTACAGATCTCACATGCTCATCGATAGGCAGGGTTAACATAGTAAAAATGGCAATCTTACCAAAGGCAATCTACAAATTCAATGCAATCCTCATCAAAACACCAACACAATTCTTCACAGACCTGGAAAGAATAATACTCAACTACATATGGAAAAACAAAAAGCCTAGGATAGCCAAAAGAATCCTGTACAATAAAACAACCTCTGGAGGCATCACAATCCCTGACTTCAAGCTCTACTATAGAGCTACAGTAATAAAAACAGCTTAGTATTGGCATAAAAACTGAGATGTGGACCAATGGAATCGAATTGAAAACCCTGACATTAACCCACACACCTATGAACATATAATTTTTGACAAAGAATCCAAAAGTGTACAATAGAAAAAAAAGCATCTTCAACAAGTGGTTCTGGCATAACTGGATATCAATGTGTAGAAGGCTACAAATAGATCCTTATCTGTCACCGTGCACAAAACTGAAGTCCAAGTGGATCAAGGACCTCAACATAAATCCAGCTACTCTGAACCTGCTAGAAGAGAACGCACTGGCATAGGAGATCACTTCCTAAATATAACACCAGTAGCACAGACACTGAGAGAAACAATCAATCAATGGGACCTCTTAAAACTGAGAAGTTTTGTTGAGCAAAGAATACTGTCAACAAGGCAAAGCGACAGCCTACAGAATGGGAAAAGATCTTCACCAACCCCACATCTGACAGAGGTCTTATATCCAGATTATATAAGGAACTCAAGAAATTAGACATCAAAACGACTAACAGTCCAATTGAGAAATGGGCTTTAGAACTAAACAGAGAATTATCAACAGAGGAAACTCAAATGGCTGAAAGACATTTAAGGAATTGCTCAACATCCCTAATCATCAGGGAAATGCAAATCAAAACAACTCTGGGATACCACCTTACACCTGTCAGAATGGCTAAGATCAAAACCACTGAGGACACTTTATGTTGGAGAGGATGTGGAACTAGGGGAACTCTCCTCCACTGCTGGTGGGAATGCAAGCTTGTACAAGCACTTTGGAAATCAATATGGCGCTTTCTTAGAAAATTGGGAATCAATCTCCCCAAAGATCTTGCTATACCACTCCTGGGCATATACTCAAGAAATGCTCAATCATACCACAAGAGCACTTGCTCAGCTATGTTCATTCAGCAATGTTTGTAATAGCCAAAACCTGGAAACAACCGAGATGCCCTTCAAATGAAGAATGGATAAATAAACTGTGGCAATATTCACAATGGAATACTACTCAGCAGAGAAAAACAATGACATCATGAGTTTTGCAGGCAAGTGGATGGATCTAGAAAAAATTATCCTGAGTGAGGTAACCCAGACTGAGGAAGACAAATATGGTATGTACTCGCTCATAGGTGGATGCTAGATGTGGAACAAGGATGACTTGACTGCTACTCACATCACCAGTGAGGCTACCTGGAAAATAGGACCCCAAGAAAGACACGCAGAAATGGATGAGATCTACATGAACAACCTGGACATGAGTGGGAGCAATGAAGGGCAAGGGTCAACGAAAAGAGAGCAGGAGATCCTAGCTGGATCAAAAACGAGAGGGAGAACAAGGAATAGGAGACCACAGTAAATGAAGACCACACGAGAAAAGGAAGAAACAAAGAGCTAAAGAGGCCCACAGAAATCCACAAAGATACCCCCACAAAAGACTGCTGACAATGGTCGAGAGACAGCTGGGACTGATCGACTCTGGTGATGGGATGGCAAAACACCCTAATAGTTGTGCCATAAACCCATCCAAGGACTGAGGAATCTGGATGCAGACATCCACAGTTAGGCCTGGGTGGAGCGCTGGGAGTCTAATTAGTGAGAAAGAGGAGGGTTTATATGAGTGAGAATTGTTGAAACCAAGGTTGGATAAAGCACAGGGACAAATAATCAAATGAATGGAAACACTTGAACTATAAGCCAAAGACTGAGGGGCCTCCAACTGGATCAGGCCCTCTGAATAGGTGAGACAGTTGATTGGCTTGATCTGTTTGGGAGGCATCTAGGCAGTGGTACCAGGTCCAGGGCTCGTTGCATGAGTTAGCTGTTTGAAACCTGGGACTTATGCAGGGACGCTTGGCTCAATCTTGGAGAAGGGGACTGGACCTGCCTGGATTGAGTTCATCAGGTTGATCCCAGTCCTTGGGTGATACCTTGATCTGGAGGAGGTTGGAATGGGGGGTGTGCTGGGGGGAAGGAAAGGGGGCAGGAAGGGAGAGAACAAGGGAATCTGTGACTATAATGTAGAACTGAACAGTATCGTAAAATAAAAAAAAAATATAAAAAAGTGTATTTTCCTACTTGAAATTTATTTTAAAAAAAGCCTCTCATGTATGTCTTCTATTTTTGAATGTTTAATAAATTCCAGATGAGCTCGTTGGCAGTGGCTCATGCCTTTAATTCCAGCACTAGGGAGGCAGAGCCAGGCGGAAATTTGTTGGTTTGAGGCTAGCCTGGACTACAGAGCAAGATCTATGACAGGCAACAAAGCTACACAGAGAAACCGTGTCTCAAAAAAAAAAAAAATAAAATAAAATCCAGATGTAGTCAAGTTTACACCCGTGAAGTGCCTCCTTTGATTATAAAGGATATCTTTGTTGAGTATAGTAAGAGGGTTTGGCAGTTATATCTCTACCTACTTGAATTTCATCACTGATACTCTCCCATTTTAAAAGAGTTCATGAAGGAATCTGCTGTCGTCTGGAAGGGACCTTTTGAAGAAATGGTTTTCTCTGTCTGCAGCCTTCAGTTTCCTTTTTTTACTTTTATAATTCAAATTTTAAGTAAAATATGTCATGGGGAGGTATCTATCTGAAACATGTTTAGAATTTAAATGCCTCATGTCTCTAGATGTCTACATGAATCCCTATATTTTGGAAAATTTCCATTGTATTTTACTGGATATACTGTTTTTGTCTTGGTAAGTCCTTCTTCTTCTCGTCTGCTCATAGTAAATTTGTTCCTTTAATCCTATCCCCCTGGTCCCATTTATCTTTCACTTGTTCTTATTTTTACCTTTGTCACAGTTTCAGTTTCTAATTCTTTTACCTTGTCTTCAAGTATGCCATATTATCTTCAACTTGAAATATTTTGTTAGTGAGAATTTTTACTAGAATTTTTTATTTATTTTCTTTCCTTTACATATTTTAGTTTGAATTTTTTATCATTTTATACCTTTTCGATCATGTTAGTCACATGTTCACTCAGTTACTTATTGTATGCTAGTTTTTGTGATCTCATTGCATTCTCCTGGAGGTGATTTTTGTCCTGTTTGATATTCTGGAATACTGTTATAATCATTCTTTGGATTCTTTTCTTAGGATGTCTTTGAACATACTCACAATTAAGCTTATGACTCTGACATTTGGATTTGTATTTATTTGATTTCTTTATACTTTTTTCCTTTTTCTGCATTGAAAATTTTATATCTGGGAGTAGATCACTACTTGCATTGTTCCTAATCTTCTATATGCCTCCAGCAGATGTCTTTTGTACTACTCAAGTGAGCTTGGTTAGAGCACACTTGAATTTTCATTGCTGCTCTCTGAATGAATAGAAAGTTCAGTTTTTCTGAACCTTCAGCTCATATGTCCTCTTCCTGGATAATAACTTTCCTTGTCATTCTGAAAAAGAATATTTTGTAGATTTTATATTTTTTGGTATCCATTAAATACAACTTTATTACAAACTTGAGGACTTTTCTGAAGTTTGCACCTTTAAATTTCATGCTACTTTATAGTCAGGAATTTGGAATTGGAGACCATGAAACTACCCACATCAGAATTCATACATATAATATACCTTAGACTTATAGTAGAATAAATCATTTATAAATTTTAAGAAGCCATTTATTTTTCTTCTACTACCTCCTCCCCACACACATATGGAAATTAGACACACTCTTTTTTGGATGAAAAGTGAAAGAATTAGTGGGATCAAGAAACATTCCTCTAATGAGTAATTTCTTTTACACAGGACATGCTTCATGGCTGGAGAATTGGCTCAGTTGTCTATAACAATTCCTGATCAGATAAAAGGCCCAAGTTTGATTTTTAGCACCCACTGTGTGGCCCTGAACTGTTTCCAATTCCCAGGGATCCAAATCATTGTTTTGACATTTATATGCACAAGAAATACCAGTGTTGCAGAGGCATACATGGAGACAAAACATCCATACATATTTAATAGGAAAAAGAAGGAAAAAAAGAAAGAACAAAGTTATCATTCATTGGGTATTTAAATGGGTTATGAAAATATTATCTTCATGTGTGGTTAGAGATGTTGACCATTTAGGAACCTGTTGGTATGTCTCAAGGTAAATTATATAATAATAATTAATGGTTTGAGATTGATTACTTCAATCCTCCTTACATTTAGCCTCAGCATCTATGTCAAAATTTCAGCAGAAAAAAATAGACAAGCACTGTATAGTAATCAGAATGGCATCAAGAGGATATTGCTCACTTTACTGGAAATAATATAGTACAGTGGTAACAATCAATTTTCTTTTTATATTAAAAACCAGAAACATTTTCCACATGGAGAAAAATTCTCTGTATGGGTAGCATGCATGTCTGAGACCTTCAAATAATTAATAAAGGAAAACACATAAAGAGGGATGTAGTCAGTAGCCATTCCAACTTTGATCTGGAAGTTCCAACCCCCATTGAGACTTCCACAACTGTCATGCCTACAAGGCGAGGCCAAGGGAGGCACCTGGAGACCTGAGATCTGGATGCTCCAGCACTCACTCTGTTCCTGGAATCTTGGCGGTGGAGGTTGAACACCGCTAGACTGTGATACACCTTCCCCAGATGCCACAGCCTACCTATCCCTTCTTTTGTAAGTTACCCTCTAAATAAATCTTCCTTTTAACTACGTGGAGTGGCCTTAAAAATTTCACCAATAGAGGGAGGCTAGGAAGAGCTTCCTATTGTGGTAGTCTGTTTCATTTCACTAGTTACAAGACAGGAGATATGGGCCCACTTGACTGTGTTACCACTGTGTATCAGAAATGATTGCAGTTAGGTCAGACCCACCTGTCTATTTCCTGTGGAGCACTCTATCACATCTTGATATAAATGGAGCTGTTGACCATGTGGAAAATATGGACTAAGTTCGCCTATCTTCACTTTAAGTTTAAATCCGTTTGGGAAATTCCAAACCTGGATAATGTCATACTCTGCCTGCTGGTTTTCTCTCTGGATCTTATTCACTTTTTCTCCAACAGGATTAGTGAAGTGAATCTTCCTCAGAAATGAGTGCAGCTGAAAGAGAGGCAGCATTCAATATTGTATGTGCTCTTTCCTGAAGTCAGAAAATATACTGATTTCTTTTTAAAAGCAATGTTTTTGAAGGTGTCCAGAGGAGAAATGTAATAAAAGTAAGTGGACAAATAAAAGTATCATGAACTTCCTAGAATTTATATTCTTTCAGAGGAAACTACCAAAAGAAACACAGACATACAAACAGATACCAAACATTGATATGAAAAATGCACACACATAGAGTGAGAGAGAGACACATGGACACAGAGAGAGACCCACATCCATAGAGACATGCGTACATTACACAGCTACATACAATATACGCATACTTATATATGCATGTCAGACACACACATGAAAATACAGTCATAGACAGACACATGAACACAAATAGACACACAGAAACAGAAACCTGCCAAGCACACAGGATCACACACCCATGCACACTTTTATAGACAAATACACACAAGGAGACATACACAGATTGAAACACCCACAGAGTGAGACATTCTTATAGACAAATTTATCCTCACATCCAAAGACAAATTGACAAACAAAGAGACAGACAGACACACAGAAACACAAATACACATATGTTCAAGCAATATGCAAAAGAGACCAGTAGTCACATGCAGACACATATAATGTGAAACACACACAGGAAGTTATACACAGAAAGAGAAACAAACTCCCATACAGAAAGACACTGACATGAGACAAAATTAAGCTCAGTTCCACAGATAGATAGATATGCAGATATATGTGCAAGAAACACACACACACACACACACACACACACACACACACACACATATATATATACATATATATATATATATATACTCCCATCCACAATGAGAATAATCCATTCACACACATGTATAGAAATATACGTTATGAAATGAATCGTAGCACTGTTTCCTGTGAAATTCCTCTCAGAGTGCCAAAGAAGTTCTCCAGAGCCTACAGTGGAGCAGAATCTGTTGAGAACACTTGTAAAATCCATCTGATACACTGATTACCACATATTTCACAATTAATGAAGTAGGGCTCTTCTTCTCATGGAGAGGATTAATAAGGAAGGACTGTTATGTTTCCAATGAGAGAACAGGAGCGATGATATTCAGATGCTCTGAAAGATAATCAGTGATACTCCTTGATAAATTGTGTTTTACACTCCATTGTTTTGCATTAAGATTTATACCAACTTAGCCGGGCGGTGGTGGCGCACGCCTTTAATCCCAGCACTCGGGAGGCAGAGCCAGGCGGATCTCTGTGAGTTCGAGGCAGCTGGGCTACAAGTGAGTCCAGGAAAGCGCAAAGCTACACAGAGAAACCCTGTCTCGAAAAACCAAAAAAAAAAAAAAAAAAAAAAAAAAAAAAAAAAAAAAAAAAAAAAAAACAAGATTTATACCAACTTACATATTACGTCCTTACCAGGAAAACATCTCAGAAGTATTTCTATTTTAGTAAATATTTATAATATGTATAAAGTAAATCAGGGCATCTGACAGACACTAAGGTGATAATACTGATGACACAACATTTCATGCAATACAAGAAACACTACCACGAAGCAGTTACCATAGTGTCCTTTCCCATCATCCACTTGTTGAAGAAGCATCTCATAAACAGCATGGGCCACAGTGTACACAGCATTATATATGTCATAACTGTCATCACTAAAAGCCATGTCAAAAATCTGTCTCATTAGCCATTGCAATGAAGCATTGCATGAACAATTCTTCAGTGTCTCACACTTAGAAGCTGATACTTCACAGTTAAAGCTCATTCATCCCAGCCTTGCAAGGTATTCATCTGAGCATTTGAGAGGGTTCAGTGTCTGGGCAAAAGTTTTAAAACCAGAAATCTCAGAATGGTGTTGTGCAAAAGCTAGTGTACCATGGGATGTGTCAAGTGTTAAGTCTCTCTTACTTATAGTGACATCCCACTGTGAAGTGGTCACCCTTATTCTCTGTATACCTAGAGATTCCCACATTTTAAAGCTCACAGATAGAGTACTGTCTGTGTTATCAAAAATGATAACTACATTTGAGGATGATGTCATGACTTGGTTCTAATAATACTTCAACTCTTGACATGCATAAATCCATCTTGACTGGGATCACGCTCACAAAGGCAAAGCAGACTGTATTTTTTTCCATCTCTCTTCTCAAATGTGATAGAAATTGGGTACCCTGGTCATTGTCTATCCAGTTCCAATTGAAGTGAAGCATCAAAGAAACCATGGCCAGGGGTAGAGCTTTGTCCTTGGGGGCCATCTGATACAGATAGGGAAATTTTTCATCATCACTCAGGATGGTATGGAAAGGTCCATAAGTAAGCTGGAGGACCTGGGACACAGGGAGCAGCATGAGGTAGCATGCACTCCTAAGAACTTGTAAACAAACTTTCAACAAAGAGTTCCATAAAATACTCTTACCTGTTACTTCTTTCCTCATCTCAGTTTCAGAAAAGAAAATGAAGCCCAATCAACTCTCTAAAATGTACCCTTGACCACATTGTTTGACAGAAGTGTGAGTATCCTCCTCACACTCTTCTTTGCATCTGGGAGTGGTACTAACACAGTCGGGATTTTTGCAAACCCACACCACAAATGTCTCACCTGTTGAGATCTGTAGTGGTCCAGGCTTGTCCCAACCATTGCAGATGTTTCCCAGATTGGTCCTGTCAGCATCACTATACACGTAGTGCCTTCATTACAATTATAATTAAGGTAAAAATCTTGATTTTTCAAATAAAGGCATGAGACTATATAATTCTGACACAGTCTTACAAGCACCTTCAGAGAATTCAAATACTAATGATATATTTGGCGAAAGATCAGGGTTCCTATTGACTTCATCCAGGGAAAAAGCCAAAGCCAATGGAAAGTGTTTGTTTTCAGTTGGTGTTCTGGAAAAGGGTATGGTATTTATTATGGACAGAGATATACAGATAATCCTTTGTAGTCAATAGAAGGAGTATAATGAACTGGATGGTATTCACAACCACCCCCAAATACTGAAACAAATGTTCTGTGATGTTGGAATGACATAAGAACCTGGAAGCTTACAATAGCTTTTAAATTTCATGAGAGTGCATCTCCCATAAATAACATGAGCCATTGGCATCTTTCACAGACAGTAGTGTCCATTTCTGCTTTGTGAGTGCTTACTTAGCAGATAAAGATAAAGACACATGCTTTATCCAAGCAATCCTGATCATGTCTTCATTTTGGAATTATCAAGCAATATGAAAAATACATGTGATGTGTGAACCAATGAGACTATGGCATTTTCTTATGATTTTAACTGACTTGGCTAAGGCAGTCAAATAATGTTTTATGAGCACACAATAGTTTGTACATTTGGGTCTTTTGCTTATAATTTTTTATAATCAGTGGGCAATCTAGTTAACATATACCCTCATATCCATTTTCTCTTGTTCTTTTATTTTTCTGGTTTATCTAATGCAGGTGTAAAAACTTTATTTAGAGAATATTTTTAAATAAATTTAACTACCAGAGATGTATTTGGTAAAGTTATATGTCACCATTCACCTGTATGTATGGACAGGACTAATGCTTACATAGGCCATTGTGAAGAATGGATTATAAGCTTTTGAATGATACTTTGCTCTAGAGCACACTGACCTGAAATGTACAGGGATATACCTGCTCCAGATCCTGAATGCAGAGATTAAGGGCATTTGCTACCTCCCCAGTATTGTTCAGCTATTTTATGTTTTCACAGGCAAGTCATATATCACACTTGGTATATGTAATCAACATATTTTTTGCTAGAAAACATCTCATGACTATCTTTCCACTTACACTAAAACAAAATTTGCATCCTACTGAAATTTGGATATGCCAGTACTAAATCTTTATAAAATGGAAGACTATAAAGTGTAAAATGTATGGAAGATTGTTTATGAAGGTATATTTTGTAATAAAAATGAGTAATATACAGTTGGGAGTGAACAATATCAACTTGTGTTTCTGTTTATTGGAAGAATAATAACTTATGTTTCTTTTCTTTTTTTTTGGTTTTTTTGAGACAGGGTTTCTCTGTGTTGCTTTGTGCCTTTCCTGGAGCTCACTTGGTAGCCCAGGCTGGCCTCGAACTCACAGAGATTCGCCTGCCTCTGCCTCCCGAGTGCTGGGATTAAAGGCGTGTGTGCCACCATGCCCGGCTATTTGTGGTTCTTTATAGTCATTTCCTATCATCTGACCATTATATATCAAACATATTCCTTCATTCTGAATGATTCACTCAGAGTTAAATATTGTCTCATTTCCACTTAGCAATTGTCCCACTGCTTCTTTATGTATAAAAATAAGATTTACCTGTACATTTGTAAAATATAAATTATTTTAATGTTTCTTTATTACAACCCAGAAAAATACCATTGAAAATTTCAGTATCACACAACAGGAATTTGTGACTAAAACTTGTGAAGCTCAAACACTAATGCCTGCATACTAAACATACAGAAACCTAAGTACCTGAGCTGTTAGAGTGCCCCAGTGAACTAAAGTATTGTATTTGACAACCGCCATCAACAATCTGCAAAATGAAATGTGTATTATGCCCAGTGTTGCATAAATATGCATATATAATAAGCAAAAGTACAGAAAGCAAGCTCAAGATGTAGTTGGGATGTGTCAGAGAATAAACAATTTAAACATAAAGAAAGAAGACACATGTTTCTTAAATGATGGCAATGATGTGTAAATAAGTAACTCCTCTAACCCTGTTCTCAAGTGTCTCCAAGTATCTCCTACCACAGCCATCTCTCAGGCAAGTGACAAGAGAAGTGACAGCCTCACTTTTCAAACAGTGCAAACAAATCACTCTATAAATTCCTTATTTCCTAAATAGAGAGTGAAGAACTGGACTTTGAAATTAAAGGCCGGGGTTTGTACATGTATGTAAGTGAAGCACAGAGAAATAGGAAAATATGATGTTCACAATGAACATGTCTCCTACTTCCATTCTCGATGAGGCTTCAGAAAACATAATGGAACCACATTCAGAGCATCAGAAATAGTAACTGTACATCTATGTGAAAATTCTCTGCAGCTAATGTGCCACAAATATTAGTTGCACTAGCACATGCATTAGGACCTACACAGTAATCGAAGGACCATCACCTGACTCTACTCTATGGCTGTTTACATTTACCCTGCTAGAATTATACTAATTGAAACAGAATTGTGGTCTATTTGATTAGTCATCACCTGCTACTGTGCTACAGAAACTTTGAAGAGGAGGCCTATATGTGATAGAACAAGGTAGAGTCCTTTCTTAACTCAGCTTCCAGACTTGTAAGTTGGAGTTTTAACTGAGAGAAAAACAGAAAACACTCTGGACAAAATAAAATTAGAAAAATAGCAATGCGTCTCTAAAATAATTTTGGGTGTTTGTTGATGCGCAGGATGGGAAATTGAGGGAGAAGATTCAAATCTTTTCTCTGATTCTCATCTTCTATCCTTCATGAAATAAAACATTGTTGAAATTCCCTTTTTCTATTGGCCACTGCACTGCTGCAAGGGAGAAGACACAACCTGTCACTAAGTCTCCATCCTTGTCTTCATTCTGATTTCTTCTCCAGGAGCATCTGGGATGAATGAAACTGGACACAAGAAGTGGAATGCTCACGAGCAAGAAGAGGAAAGTCAAAGTGAACATATTTGTCCAGCTGTATGCCTGAGCAGTATCAGTTGTGACCAGCCATGCAGATAAGCGCATCAAATGAGTAGCCATGTATCCCCATCTGCTTTCATTTCTGTGAATGGAGAGGAGAAATCTGTGCATTTATGATGCTTTTTGTTTTTTTTTTCTGGTGTTTCCTCACTCCTTGAACAATCTATGATACTTTCTTCTCTGTGGCTCTGCATCGGATGTCATGTAATTTACTATATAAGACATATCGCTTCTCCTACTCCCCATCAAACATTATTAATGAAAAGACAAGCTGAATATTTGATTTCTAAAACACGATATTCCTTCCTTCTTTCACAGATCAATACCTTGCAATAGCCCATTTATTCTTCTTTATCTTTGATTTCCTACATTGTTTTTGCTCACTTTACAATCCTGAAGCGGCTGCAAAGAAGACTATTTTGAATATCAGGTGAGCAAATAGAAACTGGGATGTGACCTACTTATACCATTTCCTAGTCTTCTACTTAGTTTGTATTCTAGAACATGTACTGCCTGTGTGAGAGTGTTCTGATGAGCATAGAATGATGAGCCTCTTTCAGTGGACATGGACTGCAGAGAAATTAGGAATACATGGGGCAAGTCTTTGCTCTGTGTGGTGATATGTTTTCTTTAGTACTTGAGATGAGGCAAATGGAACTACTAGCCTCTTCTAGATTTTAGAGTACATTTAAAGAGAAATATTTAAAATGTACATGACCGCTGGTCCTGTGATGATCTATACTGGGCGCCTAATATGTGGATATAGTATGTGAAAGGAAGATTCTTTAATATGAAGACAGAGAAAATTCACCTTTCTTAGAGGGTACAAATCACAGTTCTAGTGGTCCAGATTCAGGATTGTATCCAATTTTGTTTTGGGTGTAATAATGATTTTTAATTGACATACATCATACATGCTTTTATTATGGTAATTAACACATGTATAGCATTTCATTTGTTGGTATTTGCCCCTCTGTCACCCACATATATTGCTCATGAAAATACTGATTCCATTTCTTAGTTAGAACACCTTTATTTTTACTTCATGATATTTGTTCTTGTTTAATTTATGAGACATATAATGTTTTCGTCATACTTACTTCACTTAGTATGTGAAGTAAGTCCCAATTCCTTTAGGCCTTCTGTTCTCAAATAATACCTTTCCTACTTTTTTATGTGAAAAAATGTGTATATATGCACACCCAAAGAGAGAAGCATACTGTGACATCTAGAATCTGTCTCTTTAGTTAACATGACATTCTACTCCATCCCCAATACCTGCTAATGACATCATCTACTTATTTCAGATTGGGGGACAACTCCACTATGTGTATATAAATCCTGTGAGACCTTCATCTGAATTTGCATATGCCTAAGAGCATTCTGTACCCAGTAATCATATTTGTTCATCTTCATCACTGGTTTAATCATTTGTGAATTGCATACAAGCTATTTATTTAAAGTTCTCTAAAATCAATGTATATGGTATAGTTAAAAAATCACTTGGCCAGATGGTAGTGGCACACTCCTTAAAGCCAGCCCTCTGGAGGCAGAGACAAGTTTATCTCTGTGAGTTCAAGGCCAGCCTGTTCTACAGAGTAAGTTTCAGTACAGACAGGACTGTTACAAAAAGAAACCCTCTCTCAAAATGGAAAAAAAGAAATCACTGTGTGTATATTTAATTGTGGTAATTAATGAAATGAAACTTTCAAATTTCTATAAATAAATTGGAAATAGCAATAATGAATCTTTGTTTATATTAAATAAAAACAAAATTTTATAGGAAGTATTTTCTTTATTTCCTCTTATGTTTAGGGGCATCAAGGTTGATTCCATATCTTCTGTATTCTGAATAATGCTGAAATAAACATGGGCAGACAAGTGTCTATATGCTATGCAGATTTATCTACTTTCAGAAAGTTCCATAGAGGGTGTAGATGGACCTTAAGATATTGCTGCATTTACTGACTGAATTAGATGTATGTACTTACCACAATGAGGACCTTAGTTTCTACTCATTCTAAAAACCAAAAACATGCTCATTAATTTATTTGGGTTTTTTTTTTTTTGGTTTTCTGAGACAGGGTTTCTCTGTGTAGCTTTGTGCCTTTCCTGGAACTCACTCTGTAGACAAGGCTAGCCTCTAACTCACAGAGATTCACCTGACTCTGCCTCCCGAGTGCTGGGATTAAAGGTGTGCACCATTACTGCCCGACTTGGTCTTTTTTCAACTATTCATTTATTCTCACTGTAAAGTGGAACATCTTAACTGTGGTTTTACATCATTATAGCTAAAATATTTCAATGTAATTTTACACTCATATTGTCTTATATAATTTTAAAAAGGGAAGTAAAATATACGGGTTTTAAATAAGTCAGCATTACTAATTTTTAGTGTTGGCCATGTACTTGTTGTAAACTGCATTCATCATGTTGAGGCAGGTCCCTTACATCCATATCATGTTCAGGACTTTTATGATTAAATTGTGCTGGGTTTTGTCATCTAGTGAGATGACCATGTGTTCTTTCTTTTGTTCATTTTGTTTATATGGTTGATACCTTAGTAGGTTTCCATACATTGAACCATCCCTGCATCTCTGGGATGATCATTTTGATGAGATATTTGATTAGATTTACAAGCATTTTATTGAATATTTCAGCATTGATGTTCACTAGGAAAATTGGTCTGCCATTCTCTCTTTTTTAGGCTCACCTGTGGATTGGTGATCAAGGTAACTCTATCTCATAATATGAATTAGGTAATATTGATATTGTTTCTGTCTTGTAGAATAATTTTAAAAGAATTGATATTAACTCATCTTTGAAAACCTAGTTCGATTTTGCACTAAAACCCTATGACTGTGGGCTTCCCCCTCCCCTTGGGAGACATATGAAGACTGCTTCTCTTTCACTAGAATTTATAGGTCTATTTAAATTGTATATCTGATATTGAGTTAAGTTTGGTAGGGAGATCTATCAAGAAAATTATCCATTTATTTTAGATTTTCCAGTTTGGTGGAGTATAGGTTATAAAAATATGTTCCTATGATTCTCTAGATCTCCTTGGTGTCTATTATTTGCACCCCTTTCATTTCTCATTTATTTTTTAATCTGATAATTCTCTGTCATTCTTTTAGTTAGACTAGATAAGGATTTGTTTATCCTGCTAACTTTCCCTGAAAATCAGCTCTTTGGCTCATTAATTTTTTTTTATTTTTTTCACGTTGATGATATTTTATTGATTTTAAACATAAATATGATTATATATTTTTTTCTTTTCACCTCTGGGATAACATTACTTTTTTTGCAAGAGACTTTAGGTGTGTTGTAAAGTTGTTAGTGTGAGATCTCTCCAGTATTTTTATGTAGGCAATTAGTGCTATGAACTTTCCTCTTAGTACCACTGTTTTCTTGAATCCCACAATTATGGATATGTAGTATATTCATTTTCACAGAAGTCTAGGATGTCGTATTTTTTATTTGTCCCAATGTACTTTTCATTTACTAGAGAGTTATTCAGTTTCCATGAATTTGTGAGAATTCTGTTGCTTTTGTTTATATCTTGCTTTAATTCATGATGGTCTGATATGATACAGAAATTTATTTCAATTTTCCTCTATCTGTTGAGACTTGCTTTGTTTCTGAGAATGTAGTTAATTTTTGAGAAAGTACCATGATGCACATAGAACGTATATTCTTTTGTGTTTTGGTGCAATGTTCTACAAATATCTGTTAGGGCCATTTCATTTACAACATTAGTTAATGCAGGTATTTCTCTTTTAAGTTTTTGTCTGGATGATCTATCTATTGGTGAGAATGGGTAATTAATTCTCCCACTATTAATGTGTGTGTTCAATATATGATTTAAGCAGCATCAGTGTACCTCTGATGAATTTTGGTGACCTTGTCTTGGGGGCATAGATGTAAAAAATTGAAATATCATTTCTGTGGATTTTTTCTTTGATGAGTATGCAGTGGCCTTCCTAACACTTTTGACTAGTTTTGGTTTGAAGTCTTTTTTTTTGTCAAATATTGAAATGTCTACACCACCTTGCTTCTTAGGTGCATTTACTTGAAATAAATTAATCCAGGAATTTATCCAGAGGTAATGACTACTCTTGATGTTATGGTGTGTTTCTTATATGCAGTAAAAGAATGAATTCTTTTTTTCCATCCATTCTGTCAGTGTGTGTCTTTTTTATTAGTGAATTGAGACCATTGATAGTGAGAGATATCAATGGCCAATGGTTGTTGATTCCTGATATTTTTGTTGTTGTTGTTGTTGTGTGTGTGTGTGTGTGTGTGTGTGTGTTTCTCTTACTTTATTTCTGGTCTGAGATTATTTATACCTTGTGTTTTCATGGACATAATTAAATCCTTTGGTTGGCGGTTTTATCCTAGAAACATCTTTATGACTGTATTTGTAAATACATATTTATATTTTGAATTATCGTGGAATATCTTATGTTCTCCATCTATAGCGATTGAGTCCTTTGCTGGATTTAGTAGCCTGACCTGCCCTCTCTTGTCACTTAGAGTCCACAGCACATCGGTGTTGGACTTTCTAACTTTTAGAGTCTCCCTTTGCAAGTCAGTACTGTCTGTATATGTTATTTGGTATTTTCTCTTTTTGCTTTTAATATGCTTTCTTTGTTTTGCATATTTGTTTTTTTTTATTATTATCTTATAATAATAATATAATATTAGGAAAGTTTCTCTTCTGGTTCTAATATTAGTTTTCGATTACTTCTTATACTTTAGAGGCATCTCCTATTATAGGTTAAATTTCTTCTGATTTTGTTGGAATTTTTGGGGGCCTTTATCCTGTTGGGTTTTTTTTTTCATTTAGATTGATTTTTTATAGTGTCCAAAATTTACTCAATGTTTTAGTTGGTGGGTTTTTCAGATAAAATATTTTCTTTGACTAGTGTTTCCATTTCTTCTACCATATCTTCAATGCCTAAGATTCTATTTTCCATCTCTTCTTTATTGTAAAATCTTGCATCTGTAGTTCCTATTCAAATTCCTAAGTTTTTTTATTTCCACAATTGCCTCAATGTGTGTTTTCTTTATTATTTCTCTTTTCATTTTCATGTTGTTAACAGTTATACTATTTTCCTTCACCTCTGTATTTGTATATTCTTGATTTGTTTATGGGGCTTCTTCACTTCCTACAATATCTCTTTGTGTTTTCCTGGGTTTCTTTGTGGTTTTTATTCATTTCCTCTTTATAGATCTGTACCAACTTTATATAGTTCATTTTAAGGTACTTTTCACGGGCTTCATCTATCTTGAAATATTTAGGACCCATTGTATTAGGATAACTGGGCTCTAGTGGAGATTTACCTCGCTTGCCTTTATAGATTGTTTATATGCTTGCTTCTGGGTGTCTTGGTCTAGGAGCCTTATAGATATGGGTGCCAATTTCTAGATTTTATCTTTTTAGGTGACTGTTTTGTTCCTTGGTTTCTCTTTCCACTCTAGATTTTTGGGAAGAAAGATGGCAGCGTGCTAGTTGTTTTTCTGACATGCTCTGTCTGTTATGTTCACATGGAATGACTGCTTGTATTGGAGGCTAGAATACTGGGATAAGTTGGGGGAAAGAAATTTGGAGGAGAAAAGACTTTGTGATCTCTTGGGTAGAGTGCCCAAGAGGAAACTAGAGACAAAAACCATTTTTCCACAATGTTGCAAGAACCAGACCTGGGTGATTGGATGTCAGGAGATGTAGCAGAGTTGTGGGTCTGCTTTCAACCCACTTGTTGCCCTTTCAGAAGCAGCCCTGGGTTATCTGGTGATGCCACATGCTGTTGGGGGCTGATAAAATGTAACAAGTTGGGGTTTGCAGCTTATAAGTGAAAGATCTTTGGGGTCCCTAGTTAATAAGGACAGAATGCCAGGGAGAAGGCTCTCAGAAGTGTTTTGTTGCTGAGCTTGGGCTGAGTCTGGGCAATTGGAAATAAGGAAACTGTAAGAGAAAAAAGGTTAATGAGAAGCCTTGTGGACCCTGCTGTATTTGGATGCTGTAAGACAGCAGTGTGTGGGGAAAAGAATGTTAGAAAGGGATAATCTGTGGGATCAAAGGAAATGGGAAGAGTCCAGTTGTGAAGGCTGCCACAGGAGATCTGTTGTAAAACTTATGACCAGAATTGGGGGGTTGGATCTGAAAGAAAGAAGAGAAGTCTGCAAGTAGTCTATCTTGATTTCTGGCAGCCATGGCCTATTGGTTAATGGGGATTTTTTTCTAACATTATTTCTATACTTTATATATTAGCTTCTGTCAGTTGTGGAGTTGATAAAACATTTTCTTTTTTGTAATATACTTTTTTTGTCAGAATAACAGTGCTTTTACCTCAGAGAAGCTTTTAAGATTCCTAAGGTCCAATTCATGAATTGTTGATCTTAGTGCCTGTCATAGCATCATTCTGTGCAAAATGTCATCTCCTGTGCCAGTGAGTTCAAGGCTATACCCCACTTTTTCCTCTATAATGTTTAGTGTATCTGTATTTATTTAGAGGTTTTAATCCATTTGTACTAGACTTTGTGAAAATTATTGAAGATGGGTCTATCTGCATTCTTCTACATACAGACATTCAGCTTGATCAGCACTATTTGTTGAAGATGCTGCATTTATTCCTGTTTACATTTCTGACTTTGTAGCTGAAGTTTTCCTGTGTCCCGCATTGTCCGCAGCTGCTCAGACCCATGTAAACACGCAGTGGCTTATATTAATTAAAACTCCTCGGCTTTTAGTTCAGGCTAACTACTTACTAGCTTTTACACTTGAACTCAGCCCATTTCTGTTTATCTATATGTCACCACCTTTTCTCTGGCTTTACCTCTGTGCCATTACATGCTGCTCCCTGGATGGCAGGCTGACATCTCCTGACTTTCTCTTCCAGAATTTTCCTCTTTTCCTTATCCCACCTATAATTCCTGCCTGGCTACTGGCCAGTCAGTATTTTATTTATCAAACAATCAGAGCAGCACACATTCACAGCACAGAGAACGACATTCCACAGCACTCCCTCTTTTCTGTCTAATCAAATAGGAAGGTTTTAGCTTTAATATAGTAAAATTGCATATAACAAAGCAAGTACCAAAAAAGAATTACAGTTATAATATCTAGTTTATTTGTATTTCACATATTTAAACAAAATATGCTATTTATCCTACATTTGTGAGTCTAAGGTTTCATATCTAACTTAACTTTTAGCATAAACAAGTAAAATTGTAATTATAACTATCTAGTCTTCAACTACATCAAAGAACTCAGCAGGATATAATATTACCTAAGTAAACAGGAAGAGCGTTGTAAGGAACTTCAAAAATCTAGAATGACAGACAGCTGTCTCCCTGGACAGTCACTGCAACTTCTGTGCAATATGGGGGCATGCTTCTTTAGCCTATAGTTCTAGAGTCTCTCAGTCACTTCACTCTGTGCCCTGTAGAATTTCTGGCAGTTTCTTCTGTGAAACAGGAACTTGAATGAGCATCTTGCCTTGCAAAGTTTAGTGGTCACCTTTCCAAGGATCTTGTATGTCCAGTTTAAACAACATTTCCTCAAGCAGTCCAGGCAAGAGCTGTTTCTTGCCCAAGTGGCTATTTTTGGCAAGAAGAAGATAAACTCCGTATAGAGTGTCTTCAATGCTCATCTTTCTCTATGAAATAAATCTGTGTTGCCAGGAGCATACTTGTCTCATTGTCCAGAAAGTCTAAGTTTTTAAAACTTTTAAATGTGATATTCTGTAGGCCTTTGAAGTGTCTGAAGATTACCCACCTAATTGAATTTTATCCATGTTTACCTATAAAACTTGACATGACTATAAATTTGATTATCAAAGAAGACTAATTATTAATCTGTATTTCTTAATTATCCATTACAATTTTAAATGAGCTGTGCAAACCTAATACCTTAAACAAGAGTATAAATATACATAGAGTATAACAAAATTAACTTTAAATTTGTATCAATACACTAAAATCTATAGCAAATTATAACAAGTTGCTCTCTAAAAGTAGATTCAATAATCTATCATTTCATCTTATCAAATCTATATCATATCCCCCTTTTTACTTTTAGATAGACATTGACTATGACCAATAACAATATGTAACCAATCTCTAGAAAAGACAAATATCCATAATCCACTTTTGGGGAATGTAGGCATAGTTATCAAGGTGACTTTCTGCTGTTTGAGGGCACTGTATTCTTATGGCGATCCTGAGAAAATTGAGAATTACAGTCAAGTACTGACTAGAATAGTCTGTGACACTATAATCACTGAGCTAGTTGCTTTGAAGCTGATCTGGATGTTGGAACATCTAGAGACCTCTCAGGGGTCTTCCTTGATCAAACTGTATTAAGCTGGAAGCAATCCATAGGTTCTCATCTTCTGTGAAAACTGAGGCAGAACCTCTTTTCCAAAGCAACATATCCTTAAACACAAATTTTGAAATAAAGACACCTTTGAAATATACCTATTCATTTAATTGAGCAGCATTTATAATCAAATGTCTTTCTGCAGTTAAAAATCCCAAAGACCATACACTCCACATTCTCTGTGTAATTAATATCCATCTTTACATGGCTTATTTTTTATACTACCTTTACTGTCTCTTTAAAAACTTTATTTTGTAAAACTATTTCTTACTATAACTGTCTATATTCGTTTTCTTTTCTCTTCCAGGCCTATCTACATTTTTACACACATTGTAAATAGTTTAGAATTCTATTTCATCTGAGTCTGTCTTATTGTGAATCTATAATCTTTCTCTAGCCAGGAGAGATTTTAAATTTTGTACTGCATGGCTAGTACAAAAAGAATCAGCTTTGGTTACTGCCTCCACCCACCTCAGCTTCCAAATATGCCCTGGATGCCATGTTTGCTGCAGACTCTGGGAGGCACTGGGTCCATGCCTCCATCCAGCAGCATGCAGCCAGAAAACTCTTCTATTTTTTTGTACTAACAAAAGCTGAATCACCATGCAGTATACAGAATATTTCAAGTTGGAGACAAGATGGTAGACTTGAAGACAAGGCAGAAAAATTAGAAAACTGAAACTGTTACAAAGGTAAAAATAAGGACAAATGAAAGATACATGGGACCAGGGGGAGAGGATTAAAGGATCAAATTCACAAACAATGAGCAGAAGAGAAAAAGAAGGGCTTACCAAGACATCACCACATATCCAGTAAAATACAATGGAATTTCCCACAATATAGGGAGACATGTGGACAGCTAGAGACAGGAGCCATTTAAATTCTAAAGACATACCAGAAAAAGAAAATCTTGCCATGACATATTTTACTTAAAATCTGAATTATAAAAGTAAAGAAAGGAAACTGAAGGCTGCAGAGAGAGAAACACATTTCTTCAAAAGGCCCTGCCAGATAACAGCAGATTCCTTCATGAACTCTCTTAAAAAGGGAGAGTATCAATGACGTGATTTAAGTTTTTAGAGACACAGATGCCAAACCCAGTTACTACGCTCAACAAAATTATATTTTATAGTCAATGGAGGCTCTTCATGAGTGTAAACTTGGCTACATGTTGAATTTATTAAACCTTGAAAAGGTTAAAAAGCATAGAAGGCATACTTGAGAGGTGGTTTTTTTATTTAATTTTAAGTAGGAAAATACACTTGTTATCCAGATCTTTAAGATAAGAAGACATGCCTTATATCAAGTGATAGTGGTACATGTCTTAATCCCAGTACTCTGAAGGCAGAGGAAGGTGAATTTTTGAGTTCAAGGCCAAGCTACTCCTCAAATCAATTTCCAGGACAGCCAGGGCTACAAAGAGCAACCATGTCTATGAAATAAAACTGAAAAAAAAAAGAAATAAGAAAGAAAAGGAAGTCATGCCTTTAACTGACATCTTTAAAGCTGGGAAAAGACACATCTTTTATCTGGATCTTAAGTTGGGAAGACACAGCTTTAAAGTTAAAACATTTGATCTTGAAAATTGACCTCTATTCTGGGCTATCGCCTCTGTTGGAAGCCTATATAAGGACACAGAAAATTGAAACTTGTGCTATTAGTGTGCTTGCTCTCACCTTGCTAGTGTTTCCATTTCTTCACTGGCATTAGAAGCTAAATCTATGGGAACTAAGTGTTTAATAAAGATCAACTGAGACATTCAATATCAAGGAGTGAGAAGTTTCTACTTTCCTGGACTTAGTATTTATACCTAGCAATTGTTAGATTAGCTAGAACCCATCCTACAAGCCATCCTAATAGATTACAGACAGACAGATTCAGATTCACTTTAAAATTTCTGTTACTCTAGAGAACCCTATCTAATACAGAGACATACCAATGTTCAGGGATGTATATAAGTTATAAGAATTCATAACCACTCTCACATTTCTATGAAAGACACATGAAGAACTACTACACACTGAAAATCAGGATAAATAAAAGTGGTCATAGAAGACAAAGACAGCATGAGAACACTGGACAAAAAAACAACTGTTATAAAACTATATCATGTATTGCATTAACAAAACAGACACTAATTAGCATACAATTATCAATAACAATTGAATGTTAAACTTTTCGTTCTCTAATCATAATACACAAGCAAAAAGACTGTTTTGTAAATACCAACATTCATTTTTGCTTCTAAAAACAAACCACACTTACAAACATGGAGAGATCCCTTCTGTAAATATTGAGGGAAATAATTTTCAGGAAATGGAATATAATAAAGAAAAATGATAGACTAAACAGTTGGATAGACATGGATGGAAAATATTCTCAACTAAACACTGACTAATGTAACTAAACAACACTCCAGAAAGATCTGTTCCCTGTGACAAAAAATGACTACATTCCAGGGACAGGATGATTCAACATATGCAGATTTATCTGCCAAGTAAATGATGCACAAAAATAGACTCAAGCACAGGACTATGTGATTATGCAATTATGTGCAGATAAGGCTCTTACCAAAGTCCAGCATCAATTCAGAATTAATATTTAAAACAAAGAAAAACCTGACAAAATAAAAGAAAGACATTCTGATTAATAAGGTTTTCTTTTTTATTATTCCAGCCTGATCACTTTAAATTTTTATGGCATTACTATTGACAACATTGAAGAGAAACTCAAAGAGTTTCCATGAAAATTCTCAGTGAGGTCAGTCATATGTGTTGGTGCACATTTTTAATCAAAACTCTTGGGAGGGCAGGGGGACTCAGGCAAAACCTTCTCAGTTTATGGCCAGTCTGGCATACATAGAGTCCATATGAGCTAGGGTTGTATATGGAGACCCTCCCTCAAAAGAAATGAGCAGAAATTGGACATGGATGATATTTTTAGTTCCATCCATTTGCCTGAAAATATCATAATGTCATTGTTTCTTGGTTGTTGTTTTTGCTGCTGAGTTTTTTCTCAATTGTGTAAGTGTACCACATTTTCTTTATCCATTATTTGGATGAGGGGAATCATCCTGAGCAATGTAACTCAGACCAAGATACACACACATGGTATGTCCTCATTCATAAGTGGATATTAGATGGAAAGCAAATGAAAACCAGGCTACACTCCACAGGCCCAGAGAAGCTAGGTAAGAAGGAAGACCTTAAGAGGGACACATGGATCACCCTAGGAAGGGGAAATTGATGATATCTCCTGGGTAAATAAGGGTAAGGGGAAGAGCAAAGGGGATGGAGAATGGAGACATGAGGAGCTGGGATAGTGCCCTTTAGGGGAAGGTTGGAGGGGAGAGCAACAAGAGAGACATCTTGGTAGAGTGGGGCATTATGGCATGACTGGAATACCTGGTGCCAGAGAAACTCCCAGGATTTCCCAAGAGTGACCTCAGCTAAGACTCTCCTAGAAAGGGTGCCTGAACTGGCCTTCTCCTGCAATCAGATTTTTGACTACCTTAATTCTTTCATAGAATCTTCATCCAATAGCTATAGAAGCAGATGCAGAGATTGATTGCCAAGCACAGGGCCAAGCTCTCCCAGTCCACTTGAATAGAGGTAGAGGAATTATTTCAGCAAGTGGGGTCAAGATATTGACAGGACAACACACATAGAAAGCTGACCTCAGTAGTAGAAGCTTAGGAACCTTCAGCTAGGGGACCTTCATGATACCTACCTAAGTCCCTTGCATGTGAGTGATAATTATGTATACCTGAGTCTGTTTATAGCCCTTGCAGTGGGCCCAAGATCTGTCCCTGGTACATGACATGGATTTGGAAACTATACCCTATGTTGGGATTAATTGCTCAGCCTTGATGCAGGGGGAAAGAAATTTGTCCTGCCTCAACTTGGTATACCATGCATTATTGACTCTCATAGGAGCCCTTACACTTTCTGAGGAGTAGATAGGGTGGTAGAAAGGAGGTGTGGAGAGGGAACAGGATGAATGGAGGGAGAGGCAATTTTGGTTGAAGTAAAATAAATAATTTCTTAAAAAAGAAATTGAAGAAGGATAAACATTTTGTCCACTCTTCTTGAAAGTTGTCCTTAATCAGGGCAAATACAAGAAAAAATGGTAAACATGAAATACATAAATAAGAAAAGAAATGTGCCCAGCTGTAGCATACACCTTAAATTCCAGCATTCAGGAGGCATTAGAGGCAGATCTATGTGTGATCTAAGTTAACCTACTCTATGTATGTAGTTGAGGTATACCAGCAATACATTGTGAGAACCTATTTCAAGAAAACCACAACAAAAAGGAATATTTGGAAGTAATCATATTGTTTAGAAAGAGTTAGAGGCCATGTGATTTTGATACAGAACTCAATACTGAATAAAGAATGCAAAGTGAGTATGCAATGATCAGCAGCTGTTGAAATCAGTATATAGATCACTATCACAAGGTTTCGATTAATACAATGTTTTTGTATTATAAACATAAAGAAATCATTTAATTAAGTTAAACTATCTAACATTTATTCCAGTTCCACAAATACTTGCAGGCTTTATAAGGAACTTTGACCTCAGGAAACATTCCACGTAAAGCTCTATACATATCAGCCCAGCATTTCCTCACAAATGCACCAGGATCTGCCTATTTAGCTGTTTTGCTGCCATTCTTCCCCTGAGAGACCTTCTCCTGTGTGACCTGTCTTTTTAATGCATTTCTGTTCTGCCTTCTCAATACTATTTATTGGAGTCATGTTTGCTGTCAGAGATTTGAAGAGATATTTCCCATGTTTCTGATATCCATTTATCCTACTTTGTTGCACTGTTGCTATGATTAAACACTGAACATAAGCAAACTGAGGAGGAAGGGTTGATTAGGCTCATGGTTTACAGTACAGGGAAGACAAAGCAAGGATCTGGATCCTTCAACTAAAGTATAGACCCTGAAGGAACATTGTCTATTGCTTTGCTCTGCTTGATTTCTACTACAACCCTGCCTAGGGACAGCACTGCCCACAGTGGAATGGGAACTCATATATCAATTATGCAAAAATAAAGTCCATAAATAATATGACAGCCGGCTAGTTCAATGGAGAAAAATGTTTTAGTTACACTTACCTCTAACTTTTGTAATGTACTTTCAGTCAAGGTGAAATTAACTAGACAAATCACTTTGCAAACTCTATGGTGTTTGCCCACAGCAAAGAACCAATTCTTATTCCTAAATTTCTAAGATTGGGAAGCTACTCAACTTACATCAGATTGTTTCCATACATTTGCCTGTAGCATAAAACTTAAAAGTTTTTATTAATAAAATCAAACTTAAGGCCAGGTATTGGGGTAAACACTGGAAGATCAGAGAGATGAAAAAGCCACAGCTAGCCTCACCTGGCCAAATTCTCAGCTGATCTTGTTTCCTCAGACTGGAAGCCTCTGTGTCCTCATATCTGAATGGCTCTCAGCTGAACTGTGCTGCTCAAAACCTAAAAGCTTACCCAGCAAAATGCTTCTTATTCCTGATCCTCATGCCTTATATATCTATCTGCTTTCTACCACCATGCCCTGAGATTAAAGGCTCACTTTCTGGGATTAAAGGCTTGAGTCAACATGCTTGGCTGTATCCTTGAAGACATGGATTTCTGCCTAGCTCTGCCTCCCAAGTGCTGGGATTAAAGGCGTGTGCTACCACTGCCTATCCTCTATGTTTAATATTGTGGATGTTCTGTCTCTGACCCCAGATAAGTCTATTAGGGTGCACAATATTTCGAGGAGCACAATACCACCACATTTGCTTGTTTGGCATTATAAAATATACTAAGTTTAATGTGGTCACTCATTTGGTATATATAAAATAAGCTTATTGATATTTCTTCATACTAATATAATTTTGTTATGGAAGAAGTAAGTAAAACTCCTGATATCAGCATATGTCTAATTTTTCTCAGATGCCACCCTCTGTGTGCAGTGCTAATTGTCGTCCTGGATTCAGAAAATTCTTGCAGGAGGGAATTGCAGCCTGCTGTTTTGATTGCATTCCCTGCCCAGAAAATGAAGTTTCTAATGACACAAGTGAGTGTTTGCTGTTAGATAAATCCTTCAGATGAATCATCTTCTCTCAAACACACTGGGATGATCAAAGGTTCTAAAAGATGTCTGTAAAAATAAACCATATAACTTTCCCAAGTTAGTTTTGATAGGATTATGATCATTAACAATGTCACTTTAAGTAACATGTTATGCCATGACATACATCTTTGACTCATTGAAAATCCATGGTAGGTGGCCTTTTCTCATAGAAATTTTGATAATCAAACCACAATGTGAGGGAATTCCATAGAAGGTCTTTACTAGTAACTAATATCATTTGAAACTACAAGTAGATTAGATTCCAATGCTAAAATTTTATTAATATTTATTTTTTATATTTACATGTTTGTTTGTGTCACTACATAAGTTTATAAGTTGATAGGCACCATGAATATGCAGGGAATCAATGGAGAACAGAATAGGGCTTCTGATCCCTTGAACTGTGCTATGTGTTTTCTAGAAACCAAATATAAGCCCTCTGTCTCTGTAAGATTAATGAAGAGTGGAAACAAATTCTTGGGAAATCATAAGAAACTGTTCAGTATGATACAAAGGATTTCAAGCTATATCCAGAGATCCCCCCTTCAAAGTATCATTGTGATTTGAAATCTAGAGGAGTGTGGGGAATTGTTCCCAAATAAAGTAGAAACTATGGAGTACTATAATCAGTATTTTTATATATAGCATAGTTAATAAAGTAAAATGTAGAAGACACAATGGTTTTGAATGATAGCAACTAGCTACAGTTATCCAAATGGTGTTGTCACCTACACAGCCCATGTTAATCAAATGATTATTTAGAGTTGTTATATAAAAATGGCAGATACTTACGTTTTCTATCCTGTTGCCTATCATTCTATATACTGAAAGTTCTTAAAGAACATTTATGGCCAGTAAAACAGTTCAGAAGTTAAATCCCTTTCTACTAAAGCTGATGATGAGTTCATCCCTTGGGCCCATGTAATAGAAAGATGTTGCCAAGTCTTAAAGTTTGTGTTCTGATCCCTATGCATTTGCGCATACAACTTACTGCAATTTACTTAAATCAACTCTAAAGAAATTATTTTACATATGTAACATATAAGAATAAATGTTATTTGTAACAATAAATTAAAGAAATTTATGTAACTTAGAGTTACAGTCAGATGTGAGACACCTGACATGGGTCTTTAGACCTGAATTCAGTTCTTCTACAAGAGCAGTATATTCTCTTCACTACTGAGAAAAATTTCTATTCCTTAAAAATATAACTAGTTACATGTGTCTATAAATGCATTGTTCTAGATAAAAAGACTAGAAACCTAGAAGCCCATCATGACTCTATGCAATTTCAAATGATTCAGAGCAATTGTACTCAAGTTTCTTAAACTTTCTATGGTGGAGACTGCAACTTATGGACAGGATATTATTCCTCCAAACAAACCTCTGTCCTATCACTCTTGCTTGAGTGTTCTTCTTTTATTATGACCATGGTATTATATCAATATCTATTTAGCACTTTAGTGCACTCACAAAATCTGAGACTCTCATAGATGGAAATAAGTGAAAGAGGAAGGAAGGTGGTGGTCTGTTCCCAAAGGTTATAGAATCAGGAAGAAAGGCTTGTTAGTATTAATTATATACAGAGGTTTCTGCCTGCAGTAGGGGTTAGTGTTTCTTATGAACAAGACTCAGGGACAAACTATCCCTACTTCCAGATAAGGACACAACTAGGGACAGATTTTTTTTGATTTATTATTTTTGCATTTATAAACATAAAAATTATATTTATGTAACATACTTCTTTCACTCTCACCCTCCTGCTTCCCCATATAAACTCAATCACTCTCTTATTAGAGCTCTGTTGTTACTTTTGCATGTACAAACATACACATACATACACACACAACTTACTAATTATGAATGAACTTTATTTACAATAAGCATGGAAATATGGCTCTAGCAAGCCCTTCCTTTCTTCCCCATTCCCTTTGCCTTGCTAAAAGTCGTGAGATTACAGTGATAGTTTGAATGAAATTGGCCCTATTAGAGGGTGTGGTCTTGTTGGAGAAGGTGTGGTCTTAATTGGAGGATTTGTGCCACTGTGGATGAAGACTTTGAGGCCTCTTATATGCTCAAGCCATACCAAGTGAGAGGGTTTTCTTCCTGTTGCTTATGGATCAAAGATATAAAATATTCAGCTTCTTCTCCAGAACTATATCTGCATGCATAGTACCATGTCCAATAATGATGATAATGGACTGAGCCTTTGACCTATAAGCCACTCAATCAAATGTTTTCCTTTGTAAGAGCTACTGGGGTCATGTTTCTCTTCACAGCAATAGAAATGCTAACTAAGGCTATTATATTCCTAAAGCTAGTCATCAATGTCTATTCCCTTATTTGGGCACTTCCTCATCCTGAGGCTGACAAATAATGTTCAGCATTCAAAGAATGGAAGCCCAGCTTCCAAAAACTCTGTTGTGTCTGTCCCTATTAATGTGTCCAATCAAAATTAAAGACTTCAGCCTAACGAGGGATTTCCCTTTTATCTTTATAAGCTGCCATTTTCAAAGAGGCCATGTCTATGTCTTCTTTATCAAGAGCAGTTTTTTCTCCTACATGTCCAAATACCTCTTCCCCTCTTTCTTATTGTTTTCCTCTTCCCCTTCATTCTTTATCTCCTGTTATTTTCTCCTATTCCCTTCTCATTATTCTTTGGGTCAAATAAATCTACTTTGTGTTGGCATGCCATGTGTGAATTCAAAGTGTCCCTACAGATTATGTTTAGTATTTCTTCTATGTCAATGGGTTTGGGCTAGTCAATTCAAACTAGAAAACATATCATAGGAAGTGTCCCAATAGAAGACAAAGTCCCCATCTACTCTAGGAAGAACATAAATAAAAAGGCAGAAAGACATCAGGAGGCACTACAACCATGGGATCGGAGACTTTAAAATACACTCTGTGCAAAATAATGGTTAATGATTTTACCCTCTGTCAATTCACCAGTTTAAGTCATGTAATGGAAATATCTGTGCTTTCTGATAACATAACAAATGACATCATCAACACACCTTAAATTAGATAACACATGGTGTGATGGTTTCATTTCCCATAAAGATAATGAATAAGCATTATGAAATGGAAGCACTGTTATTCAGCAATATCCTTTGACTCCATCCTGAGAAACAAATGCAGATAGTGCAATGCTTCTTCAGCACATTCAATTGAAATATCCAGTGAATAAATGGCTAAAGCAGCATTAATCATACTTTCCTTTCTCCATCAGATGTGGAAAAATGTGTGAGGTGTCCAGAGGACCAGTATGGCAACAGAGAGCAGAACCACTGCATTCCCAAATCTGTGGTCTTTCTGACCTATGAAGACCCCTTGGGAAAGACTCTTGCCTCAATAGCCTTGTGCTTCACTGCATTCACAGTGCTTGTTCTTGTGGTCTTTGTCAAGCACCATGACACTCCCCTTGTGAAGGCAAACAACCAGAATCTTAGTTACATCTTGCTCATCTCACTCATGTTTTGTTTCTTGTGCCCCTTGCTCTTTATTGCACATCCCAGCTCAGCTACCTGTATTCTACAGCAAATCAGATTTGGAGTTGTATTCACTGTGGCTATTTCCACGGTGCTGGCCAAAAAAGTGACTGTGCTTTTGGCTTTCATAGTAATAGCCCCTGGAAAAAGGATGAGGTTCTTCATGATTTCAAGGGCACCCAACTACATCATTGTCATATGTACCCTTATCCAAATTATTCTCTGTGCAATATGGCTGCTAGTTTCTCCTCCCTCTATTGACATTGATGCACACTCTGAGTATGGACAAATCATCATTGTGTGCAACAAGGGCTCAGTTACTGCATTCTACTGTGTCTTGGGATACCATGGCTTTCTTGCCTTAACAAGCTTTATTGTGGCTTTCTTGGCCAGGAATCTCCCTGACACATTTAATGAAGCCAAATTGCTGACCTTCAGCATGCTGTTGTTCTGCAGTGTCTGGATCACCTTTCTCCCTGTCTACCACAGCACCAAAGGCAAGGTCATGATGGTGGTGGAGGTCTTCTCCATTTTGTCCTCAAATGCAGGTCTGCTGGGATGCATCTTTATCCCCAAGTACTATATAATTTTGTTCCGGCCAGAGAGAATTTCTCTTCAAAAGTTAAGGGAGAAAACATCTTCCTAAACACTCTTTTCATAAATTGTTACTGAAAAACATAGTGATGGTACAGAAACACCTGTTGTGATACAATGCAAGATGTATGCATCAGCTATCGATTCTCATTGTTTCTTCTATGATAATGCCCATAAATGTCAGGTATACTACTTTTCTGTACATTGTATCTTCTAATCTTCCACTGCAACACTTATTTTCAAGACCTGGTTCCTGGAGATTAGTGCATAATGGATGTGTTATTTTATTTCTCTAATACAAAGTAATATTTGAAATAAACTCAAGTAATTCTTTTGTTATCTGATTTAATGTGTGACTTTTAATGTAAGAGAAAAACCGAGAAAGTTTGTAGTAGAGGGAATGAATATTTGCAGACTAATTACCCATTCTGGAGGTGACAAGAGACTGCTGTTGCATAGTAGAAGTTAGAAGAGTAAAGTTAAGGAGAAAGAAAGATGTTTTGTTAAATAGATAAAAATAATATTGTGAAAGATGGGGAGATGTATCAGCATTTAAAATCATGTACAACTTTTTCAAAGAAGACCAGTTCACTATCAAATCCATGCATCTTAACATTCATAGGTACCTTTAAAAAGAGTGCCAATGGATCAGATGCCTTTTCTGTCTCTCAAGAACACCTACACACAGGCGTGCACATAAGAGCACACTCAAAAAGCACACATATACATAAGGGAAATTAAATGAAAAATTTAAAGTGAAGTTTACATAGCACTATAATGGAACCCTGGCTTTTTATCTTTCCCATTCATTGAAGTAGATTTTCTTTCACAAAATATTGCCTGATTATGGTTTCCCCTCCCAGCTCCTTAAAGCTCTCCCAAGATACTCCCCGCATCACTTCTTATCTTAATCCACTGCTGTGGATATTGCTCTATATAAATAAAACACTGATGGCCAGTGACCAGGCAGGAAGTAGGTTGCCAGGCAGGAAGTAGGTGGGACAAGGAGAGAGGAGAATTCTGGGAAGCAGAAGGCTGAGGGGGGAGACACTGCAGCCTCCGCCAGGACAAGCAGCATGTAAAGATGCCGGTAAGCCACCAGCCACGTGGCAAGGTATAGATTTATAGAAATGGGTTAATTTAAGATATAAGAACAGTTAGCAAGAAGCCTGCCATGGCCATACAGTTTATAAGTGATATATGCGTCTGAGTGATTATTTTATAAGTGGATTGTGGGACTGCAGAGCTTGTGGAACCTGGAGAGAAGCCCTCCAGCAACAATCCACCCCACTTCTGTCTCTCACCGGAAAACAGTAAGGTTTCTAGGTGATAATAATTAAAAAACATAGTATGATAAAGAAAATCTAACACATTGGAATTGGTCAATGGCAAACATAAGGAAAAGAGCCCAAGAGATGGCATGAGAATTAAACACATGTGTTTGTACACTCAGGAATCCCCCAAAAATCTTTTCTTGAACCATAACATATATGCAAGCAATGTGTAGTTTAAAAGTGAGTAGAAATTACATATATAAAGGTGTGAACATACACAAACACACACACACACACACACACACACACACACACACAAAGCATGAAACACCTACAAAAGTGGAACAAAATGGGAACTCTCACAATACTATGAGACAAGGACCTCCAAAAATGAGTTTGACTCAATTTTCTGTTCCCATCTAGTTCTGGGCATGCAGTCCACCCTTAAAAGTAGTTCACTTCCCTATTGAGACTCATTTAATGGAAAGTAAATTCTCATTAGCTGGTGGTTTTCAGTTGGAGATAACTTCTGGTTTAGGGATGAGGCTTGTGATCACTTCTACTCCCAGGTCTGGGACACCAAGTGGGAAAAACCATGTTTGCACTGTACCTGTTTCCTAGGTTCTATGATTTATTTATTTATCAATCCTGTTCATTTATAAGGATTTTTTCTTTGGTGTCCTCTGTCATGGTATCTGCTCCACCCATGAACTTGGGCTATACAGGCCAAAGGAGGCTGTGCTTCATGCCATCATATGTGACCTCTTAAAACGAAAGGGAGAGGGGTCCCATTCTTCTTCTTACTGGCTTGATCTGTTGGCTAGGTGCATTTGCTCACTTACAGAACAGAAGATGACTTGAGTTTACTTGTGTCTGAATTAGTGAGTGTATTTCTAAATTTAAATCTTAATAAATCCATATTACCCATTAAATAGACTCACATGCTTTGACCTTAATAGTTCTCCACTCTGTCTGCCTCTTATCCTCTTTCTACATATGGGTCCATGCTATTTTCTGTGGCTTATAGGGAGATATGTGAAGGAGGCAACCCTTTTAAACTTAGTTTTCTTCCTCTCACCATAATGTCTGGCTGTTGATTTCTGTTTGCTCTTTGTTCCTGTCTGCTACAGAATGAAGATATTTTGAAGATGATTGAGCAAGATGTTGATCCATGAATGTAACACAATGCAATTACAAGATTTATTATTGCCTTTTTTAGAACACTAACATTTGGTTTTACTGTAGGTAAGGGTGGATCTAAACCCAGAAAGGAGAAACTTAAGTTTAATTAACACATCCACCAGGCCTTCTCAAACAGGTATTGTGGATGCTTAAGTCTGTTCTTAGTGAATCTGTGAAGTATCTCAAATAAGATACTTCCTCCATCCAGAGATTGTCCTGGATGGATGCTGCTAATGATGATAATTACAGAAAGGACTTAAATTAGGGATCCTGGCTGTGTTACTGTCCAGAAGTGTATCTACATATTCCATTAGTAGAGGGGAAATTGTGCCTAATAAATGATGGAAATGCTACAAAAACACATGAGAAATTCATTATTTGATTATTTGAATTATGGATATGGCTAATAATCAAAGGACAATATCACCAAGGCTCCTTGAGCCTCGGTTTGACCTTCGCTACTTTCAGTTAGTAGCTTGTCATAATCAGCTGAAATCTTACTTTGTATTATTGCAGCTTGCAATAGTTCTGTTTTTTTCATTTAGCAAAGAAAAGTAGAATGTTTAATCCTCTCTAGGAAAGCAAAAAATGTGGATAAATTTAAATATGGAGATGACTGGAAAAATGGTAATGGTTAATTAGTATTGATATTTATTCAATATTTGTATCAATAATATATAATTATAATTAATTAAATATATTTATAATCAATAATATCTATAGATATAAAGCTGAGGATTAGTTTAACCATCAAAAGTTTAACCATCAAAAGTTTTCCTGTATCCCAGTTGGCCAGCCATTGGGACAAGTCTCTCCCACTTGCATCCCCCAAGTAAGCAAATGGAAACATATATATATATACATATATACATGACTTATTTATTTATTGTGTATATAATGTTCTACCTGCATGTATGCCTGCAGGTCAGAAGAGGGAACCAGATCTCATTATAGATGGTTGTGAGGCACCATGAGGTTGCTGGGAATTGAACTCAGGACCTTTGGAAGAACAGCCAGTGCTCTTAACCGCTGAGCCATCTCTCCAGCCAGGAAGCTTATATTAATTATAACTTCTTGGTCATTAGCTCAGGCTTATTACTGACTTAGCTCTTACAGTTTATTTAACCCGTAATTCTTATCTATGTTTAAGCATATGGCTTGGTACCTTTTCTCAGTTCTGCTTTGTCATCTTGCTTTCCCTTTGTCTGACTGGTGACTCCTCACTCAGCCTACCTTTTCCCTGATTTCTCCTTGTTTGCTCATCCCACCTATATTACTTGCCTGGCTACTGTGCAGTCAACATTTTATTTATCAACCAATTAGAGCAACACATATCCACATCATACAGAATTATATTCCACAGCAAATAGGTGTAGTTGTATGTAATTAGAATATCTCTGTCCCAAGGAGGGAGCAGAGAAGTAACATAAAAATCTATGATTAGTCAGTGTGACATAATATGGTACAGTGTGTCTAAATAATAAGATTCTGATTTATCAAACAGAAGTGGTTAATTTTAAATATTAAGTATATTTTTAGTTTCTGATTAGTGGTATTAATTTGATTAATCTGTATTTTAATGAAGTATTGCTAGATTAAGAGTTACATAAGTTAGTCATGAGCAACTGTGGACTGCAGTTAAAGCTGACCTAATACTTCAAATTTATAATCAACACAATGGTAACCCATTTAACTTTGGGAGGGCTGTAATCACCTGTGTCAGGGTATATACAGAAAGACATACAGAACAATTATCACAAGCACATGAAGAGTGTGTCTAATGGTACATACAATTCATGATCACGGGCAGAGTTTATACAATTAATAATAAAACCTTAAAAAAAGGCAATCTAGTCTCTTTGTGGGAAGGTTATGTAAACATAAAGGAAATGAAGGGGAGTGATATTTTTGGGCATGGAATTTGCTTATAGTTGCTTCATGCTGAAATAGGGCAAAGTTTGGAGTTGAGAAGCCTGGAACACAGTGGAAGCTCAGGGAAGAGTTGGAGTTTTCACGTGTTGTCCATGCAGGCAGCAATTTGAATCAGTCTGTGCTGAGAGACAAACAGGAGTGCAGAAGGACTCCTTGGTATGTGGGCTGGAGTGTGGGGTGCAGGGCTGCAGCTAGACAGCACACCAGTTGGCAAGAGGTTGACAACCTTTAACTTTTTAAGTGATTAGAATTCCTGCTGGAAACAAATATATATTCGTGGTAGAACATGCAGTCATGGTGTTTTTAAGGAGGAACCTGTTTTTTCTATCAGTTTATTTCTAAAGCCAAGGTCTAAATATTAAGAATCTAGAAGTAAATTACAGCTTGTAGCCAGACTGGCAGCTAGGAGTGCCTTTGTCCTGCAGTGGCCTGGCCATGTGGTGTGATCAAGTGATCCAGGATCCATGAAGGTGAGTCAGTGTCCTGTTAAAACATGCAACCACATTCTCCTCTTGTCATTATTAAAACATCAGGACCTTCCAATTACCAGTGAGGAGGTCCAAGAGGCTCAAGTGTAACTTTTGTGGAGAAGTGTCTGAGCAAAGAACTCGTATTGTCCTCAGATTTATATTCATATGATTACAATGGCACATGATTTAAGTTATGATGGGCAGATGAATATTAAAATCTTTACTTTGCAATTTGGATACTTGGGTGTTTAAAGTATGATGAGCTCTTTCTACCATAGCTTGACCTTGGGGGTTATAAGGAATGCCTTAGTGGGAGATAAGAAAGGTGAGCACCAGTTCTTAAAAGTTCTTGAAGTATAAGAAGGCCATTGCCCATTTTTTGAGCTCTAGGCATTCCTGATATGGAAAATCAACGACCCAAATGCTGTAGATTGAATTAACACCTGAAATTATGAAAGCATATTTAGTACTCTTACAAACCATCAATAATGAACAGATAATGTAGTTATCATGTAGTTCATATGAAAAGATGTATATTTATCCGATCTGAGTTACTTGCCAATCTTCAGGCTCATAATACAAGATATTATGCTGTTCAGCCAATGAGGGAGGGTTGTCACATGAATATCTTGCCCAAACAATTCTCTTTTTGGTTTAATTTCCTTCCTAGGCCCAGTCTTTTAGAATTAAGACCCTCCCACAAACAGAGCCAAGGAAGCTTTAGCCTCAGATATATAATTTTCACGATGATCTTAGATTAGGGTCATCAAAAAGGAATGTCAAATAAAAATTTGAGTACAACCATGGGTATATCTAAATAAGTAGGTACTCAGGAGAGATCATCAAGCAGTTTTTGAAAATCATATAAAGTTTTTAAACAGAGCATTCTCAAATGAAAAGGTTGAGGAGAAACAAAATCTGTGTGAATAACATGTTCCAAATATGAGAAAGGAGGTTGAATTTGGATTTTTCTGGGGCCATTTGAGGCCCAATATAAAGTCAAATGTTGGATCAGAAAATGTAATCCTTCTTGTAAATAGGCTCTGTCAGCATGAGAAATCAATATAGCATTCATACAATGAACAAGTTAAACCTCAGAATACATTTTACAAACTTGCAAAAACATATTTTTGACATATTGTCAGGCTAGTTTTGCCTCCTTGAGGTAAGGTATTTCCCTCATACCTCTGATAGAGTCTATGAAAATTTGGAGAAAGTAAGCTAAAAGGTGAAACATTGACAGTCTTTAGGGTGTAGAGGTATGACAAAGTAGCAATCTTGCAAATCTATGACAATTATGTTTTTGATTTCTAGGGATGGCCATAGGAGATGGCAAGACAGGTTGTAAAGTGTCCATAGACTCCAATGAATTCCATTTAATTTTCTATGATTTTGTAAAAGCCTTCATTAGCCTGATTTTTTTCCTTAATAACAAATATTGGTGTGTTCTAAGAGCTGGTGTGGGGCTCTATCTTCTACCAGACAGGTAGCAGCTTCATATTTCTCAGCATTTAATGGCCATTGTTTATCCTTATTGGAGCATCAGACTTCCATGTAATGGAGGTCAGCAGTGAGAATAGTGGTCCCTAGGATAGATTTTGATACCCTAGGCCATGTCTATCATTTTTTAATTTCTGGAATAATGGGCTCAATTTTGCCTTGGGCTTGTTTACCCAAGTCCTTTTCAGGGTTTAAAAACCATCTGAAGCATTTGAGCTGAAACCAGTTCATTAGCAGAGTTTAATAACACACCCATTAGTTGTAGCACATCTCCTTCCTATAAAGTGATAGGTATGGAGGGGATAACATATAGACAGAAAGAGCTATGATTTTCTCTATCAGATTACCTTAATATTCCTGAGCTTCTGGCTACAACATTAGCTTGACCTAAGCCTAGTAGAGAGGAAAGAGTAATAGTTATTTCAAGAACCCAGCCAATCATTTTGCAAAATGCTTGAAATGTCTGTGCCTATGTCTAGCAAGCAATTATTTTCTTTCCCTGTGTTTAAAACAATTAGTTGGTCTGGAAAATTTAATTTCCTATACCCAGAAAGCCATGTCACTAGAATCAGAACTGGCACCTCCCTTAGGTGCTGCCATGCATTAATGTGAATTGTTTTTGTAGGGGGTTGTACAATGGTCTTAATCTCTCCAGAAAAGTCAAGATTGATCATCCCTGGGGCAACATTGATACCTTGTACAACAAAGGAGCTATGGCTAGGGAGGTCCATAGACTCTTGTACTAAGGCATACTGTTGGGAAGTCAGTGATTATATTGTGAAGGAGGTGGAACATAATTCCACTCCTAAAGTCTAATATATCTCAGACAATAAAAAAACTTTATCATTAGATCTAACTTAGACATACATCCTCAGTATATCTAGGTTATTTACTGAGACTCATGTATCATTTATAACATATTAGATGTTTATATGTTATATTTATCTCTCCCAATAAATTGTATTTCAAATATCCTAAATTATTTCTGAACTTCCCTAAACATTCTTTATATCCAAGCCTTAATATCCGGGTAAAATTTTTACATCTAAAAGCATCTTTGCATTTATTTCTTCAGGAGACATGAATGATTAAATATGGAGAGCAGCCAATGTAAAGTGAATGAATTCCTTTAAACAAAGTAACAGTGAAAGATTATTTTGAAAACTGTTTGGTGAGCTATCTTTACTTGAGATTGAGTATTAAGGCAAATTATCTTTAGACCTGGTAAATGGAAATACAGAGCAAATGATCCCAAAGTCGAATTTGGACTAAACCTTGGCAGTAAGGGGCATGGCAGTTTTGTCTAAAGTGGGAATCTTAAACATTTTAAATGCCAGTGGCTAACTAATGAATTGATTATATTTGGCATACTTTGCATGTATATAAATATGATTTTATATACATTAGAGAATTTGACTTTTATTAAGATGATCAAGCTGTAACTTGTATCCAAAAAAATTGTCTTTAATAGCTTATAATTTAAGTACTACTTATTGTTAAACAGTTTACAGCTTAAGTTGGACAAGCAATTGATACGTTGTATATCTTAATTATCTTTCATAGTTTATAATTTAAGTAAACCTATTCTTAATAGTTTATAAATTAGTTGTCCTATAAACTTAGAACTTTAAGTTTTATCCATGTTAGGTTTAGGCTTGAAAACAATAAGCCTGTACTGAAGTTATTTTAATATAGGGACAAGAGCTCTTATTCAGAATTATTGTATGTAAGGAGAGTGACAATTGAATAAATCCTTTATGGTGTATCATAAAATAAGATAAGCACAGTAAAAAAATTAAAAGGGAGAAGTTTTGTTTTTGTCTTTTTATCTGCAGCAGCCAATTTCTCCAGTTTGTAATCAAGTCAGGTAACTGCTGGGCAGGGCAAGGTGAGCAAAGGGCTTGAGATGCAGGCTGAAGTGACCTGAGACAAAGTTAGCAGAAATGCAAGGAGATTAATTACAGGCAGGCAGTTAGGTTCAGAGACAAAAGAAGGCAGATGTTCAGGAAGCATTTATTTAGGTAGGACTTCTCAGTCTCCTGAAGTCTCTGGGGTCCAGAAAACCCATAGGATTTCCAGATCATGGAAGAGTCTCCCTTTTCTGCAAGTCTGGTTTGAATGATTTAACTGGAAGTCCTTAGATTTGGCCAAGATTTTTGTAAATAACCAAGAACCTCATAGCAACAGGCAACCCAGAGAGAGAAAAGAAAAACAGACACTTTTGTAATACAGTGATAGGAGAGCTGAAGAATTAGTTTATGAATGCTGGGGAATTGCTATAGTTTTAAAACTGGCTCAAGCAGGGCTTTGAGGCTTGTACTGTTATTTAAATGAAGGCTGCTTGATGGAGCTTCTAGCTAACTGCAGAGCAGGTTAGAAATTTTACAGCTCAAGTTATCCTTTTAGATTCCAGTGAGTCATAGCAAAAAAAAAAAAAAAAAAAAAAAAAAAAAAGACCTTTGTAACAGGAGGCTACCACTTCAGAGGACTTAGTAGACTTCATTAGCTGTATTTTACGCTCTCAGGAAGTCATGTATTGTGATAATATTGTGTTATTTCTTTATAAGGCCCTGGATGAAGTAACAGCAGGTTTCTCCCTAGAAGGGAAATGTTACAATCTTTGCCACTTATCATAGTCTGCCAGTGAAACCATCCCACCAGGTGTGAGGCCCTTAGGGGTCCTTTAAATCTTTCTTTACATTTTTCAGGGAGCCTTTTGGGATTAAGATAGTCTGTTGCTTCCTTATCTAAGCTTGTAAACTGACTGGAGCTGCCTGAAATGCCTCTTATCTCACGACTGTGTCCTGTAAGTTCTATCAGAAGTTCCTTCTCTTTAGACTTGTTCTGACCCATGGTTTGAAAAATATTCTTAGGGGACTGGGGCAAGGTCTTATTCAAACTACTCAACACTCCAGGAGGTACCATGTCCTTGGCTCTGCAGCACCCTTTAGTTAGGTCCACTTGGTAGCTGAAGACTTTGGAGGTCATCTTTATGACCCTCCAGGAAACTGACTCTACTCTGGACAGCATCCTCTATGTGACTTCTATCTCCCTGGATGTTTGGGTAATTACTCTTCTGACTAGTATGGTTATCATGCAAAGCACCAGGTAATGAAAGCTATTGGGTCCAGTCACTGAATTGCATTCACCCATAGTTTCATAAGAGATGCTACTAGTGGTGGATTAATCTGAGACATTCTCTAATAAATCTATGTACACAGAGTTCTTTAGTCTATACACTTTATTCTTCTGAGTCAGCTCTCTCTCTACACGTCTTCCATTTGCTCTCTTACTTATCTCCTTTCTTGCCTAATACTCTCTACCTCTTTCTGCTGTTCCTTCTAAAAATATTAGTTCTGCCCCATCTTGGTCTTTCTCATCTCGTTCTTACCCATTTACTTCTTCCCCATCTGACTTCCTCATCTTCTATCTTGTGGGACATGAAGAAAAATGGCTCCAAGAGGCAAGTTCATATCACTAAGTGCCTATATAAAAATGTTGGAGATATCTCACACTAACAACAATAAAGCATACCTGGAAGCTTTAGAGCAATAACAAAATGACACAATGTAACATAAGAGGAGTATATACAAAAATTTAATCAATCTCAGGTTTGAAGTCAATAAAATAGAAACAAAGTTCTCTATACATAGAAAAAAAAGTAATCAAAGAGCTGGTTCTTGGTGAAAATCAACAAGATAAACAAATCACTATACACACTAAGTAAAAGACACAGAAACAAAATAGAGATTAAATAAATTAAGAAACTAAAAGGGGAAGAGAACAGACACTGAGGAAATCCAGAGAACCATAAGTAAATACTTTTAAAAAACTATGTTCTACCAAATTGAAAATCTATAATAAACAGGCATTTTTCTCAATATGTATCTCCTGCAAAAGTCAACTCAAGATCATATACATGGTTTAAATAGACCTATAATCCCTAGTAAAATAGAAGCTGTCATTAAATGTTTTCCAACCAAAAAAAAAAAAAAAGCCCAGGGTCATAATATATTATTGCAGACTTTCAAAGAAGAGTTATCACCAATACTCAAACATTTACTTCACAAAGCAAAGATAGAAGGAACATGCCCAATTCATTTCACGAGGCAGTTACCTTGATATGCAGTTCTCCTAAATATTAAAAAAACAAGAATTATAGTCCAATTTCCCTTATGAAAGTAGATGCAAAAATACTCAATAAAATACTTGCAAACCAAATCCAATAATGCATCAAAAATATCATCCAACATGAACAAGTCAGCCTCTTTACAGAGATGGAGGGATGGTTCAATACAAGAAACCAACTAACATAATCTATCACATATGATCATCCCATGAGATGAAGAAAAGCCTTTGAAAGAATACACCACCACTTAGTTGTAAAAGTCATGGAGACAATTAGGAATAAATGGGACATACCTCAACGTGGTTAATGCAATTTAAAGAAAGTCCATGGCCAACATTAAAATATTAGAAATGCTGACTTCTTCCTAACCAGTGTTAGATTTTAACTTTATTTTTTTCAAATCGTGAAAGACAACATGAGTATAAACATACACTCAATTGTTTTAGCTATAAAAAGGGAAAACCATAGTAAAGATGGGAGTTCCCTATCACTGTGATAATTGGTGACTAAAATCTGACCTATAATAAGTGAATGTTTCTAGTGTGAGTTGAAGCCTAGGGCTCCATTGTGGTAAGCACATATAGCTACTTCAGTCAGTAATTGTAGGAATATCTTATGGTCTATCCAGACCTTTCATGAAACCTTCCGAAAGCAAATGAGTCAGCATAGCACATATGTATTTGTCTGCCCAGGTTTATTTCACCGTTATTCAGAATATGCTAGATATGGAATCAGTCACAATGATTCTAAAAAGGTGAGGAAATAAAGAATAGTTTTCAGCTAAAATTTTGTGATTTTATTTTCATATGTACAAAGATTCACTTTTGTTATTTGTAATGCATTATTAGAATTTTGAAAGTTTTGTATCATGAATTACCACACTTAAATATATACACAGTGATTTTTAACTAAACCGTATACATGGATTTTAGAGAAATTTAGACAAATTGATTCTATGTAATTCATAAATGATTGGAAAAAAAGATGAAGTTAAACTAATAAGAATACTGAGTCCTGACTTCTCTTAGACATACTATAATTCAGAGGAAATCCTCACCAGGTTTATTTACACATAATAAAGGTGTCTGCAGCCTGGAAGAATTAAATGATGTCATTAGCAAGCATTGTGGACAAATTAGTAGGTTATCCATGTTATCTAAACAGACTCTGGAAATTTAGACTTTTCACAGATTCTACATATAATTGTGTGTATCTGCGTGTCTATGTGTTTATGTGTATGTGATTATGAGTTTGTGTGTGCATGTGCATGTTTTTGTGTGTGTGCATGTATGCAAATATTTTACATGAAAAAGTAGGAGAGGTATTATGTAGATGTAATTCTAAACGGTCTTATTAAATAAGAAACAGAGCCGGGCGGTGGTGGCGCACGCCTTTAATTCCAGCACTTGGGAGGCAGAGGCAGGCGGATCTCTGTGAGTTTGAGGCCAACCTGGGCTACCAAGTGAGTTCCAGGAAAGGCGCAAAGCTACACAGAGAAACCCTGTCTCGAAAAACCAAAAAAAAAAAAAAAAAAGAAAGAAAAAGAAAAAGAAAAGAAGGAAAAGAAACACAGAGCCAAATAAATTGTTAAAAGCCCAAGAGGTGAGAACACTAGCAAATAGCCTTTAGCTTACCAGTTACTGTCATTTTTCCTCTGAGAGAGAGACCTTCTCCTGTGTAACCTGTCTTTTTAATCACCTTTCTGTTCTGCCTTCACATTGGTTTTAACTCAACCACATGACTTCCTCATTAGTGCCTGTCTATACAGACCTCCAGGTTTCTGTGGTTGGTACTGGCATTAAAGGCGTGTATCCATGTGCTGGCTGTGTCCTTGAACACACAGAGACGTTGCCTGCCATGTGATTGGATTAAAGGTGTGTGCTACCACTGCCAGACTTCTGCTAAATGGCTTGCTATTAGCTTTGACCCTCAGGCAACTTTATTTATTAACATACAAATAAAATCACATATCAGCACAAATAAAATATCACATGTATTATTTGAGAATTTAAGGCCTAAGGATCTAAGGATGTGTTCCCTTGTGAAACCAATATAAAGAAAATATCACACTGTCTCATTAACTTAATATGCACACATACAAACACACAAACATAAGAAAGTTAGAAGAGAACAGCTTAGACTGAGAAATAAAATGAGTAGTAAGTTGAGCAGTAGATGTGGGCAAGAGTAGAGAAAATGCAGCCAAACGACACATAATGCATGTGTGAATTGCCAAATAAAGTAAAGTTATTAAAAAATAATTATACACACAAAACAAAGCTAGATACCATGCCCAAACTGGACCACTGGAATTTTTGTTTGCACTCTCCATGAAAGGTGATATTTCTCTGTCTTCCTATGAAAAACTCTTCCTGTCACATTCCTTTATATCCACATTTTAGACTCCCAGGATAGCTCATCACAAAACCAGAGGTCATGCACTCTTTAAATATTTATTATTGAATAAAAAATAAGATTCAGATAAGAAAAATAGCCATGTGTGCATCATCACAAATACTAAATAAGACACATCACTAACCAAGGCAAAGAAGTGCCCTACTTTTGTTTTGCTTTCTCTGTAGTCCATATCCACTGAAGGATGATCGGCCCACACTCACCTGAATGCTCTCACACTGGCAGTTCAAGTTCTAGAATGCAAACAATAATATAAAACTAGGCAAATGTTATAAGAACAATTTACACATTAAACACAGGGCCACTTCTCGTTTGTTATTTGCTTCTAAGATACCCAAAAAGTCTTCTTCACAGCATTTAATAACTTGTCAAATGAACTAAAACAATGTAGGGAATCAAATATAAAGCAGAAGACATGAGTCAACACAAGAAATTAATCTATGAGAACTGAAGCTTGGGGACAAAGATGATCTTTTTGAAATCAAATATTCAACTTATCTACACTTTAATAATGATTGGTGTAGAGGAGGAATGAGAGATCTTATTTACTGCTTGAAATGTAGGACAGGAGATCTCTATGGATCTTTCTGAATATTTAAAAACATTTTCGTAATGCTATATATGTAACAGTGGCCCTATGATTAGCTGGATAGTATTAAAATGGCAGGATTAAGAAAATTTTGGAATTTGGTCTGATTGTTTCTCAACACAGTGGAAGCACCAGATTTGGTTAGACATTAACTGTCACAGGTGTAGGTCCTGTGCTTGCTGTGTGTAACTCAATTGCTCTAAACATCAAGCTGCTTTTGCCTACCAGGGACTATGTAATACAATTCCCAGTATGTAACCATGAATTCTGGCTGTGAGTTCCTCCTGAACCATCACTGCAGGTCTCAATGCGGATCATCCAATAAAATCTACTGACATCATTTCTAAAGGCATTAACATAAACAGATTATTCAGGCAGTCCTGCGACCAAATTTCCCAAACTGGCATCTTCCAAAGACCCTTAATTTCCAAAACTATGAGTGATATCATGAAACTAGCTAAACTATCCTCATATATATTTATGAACCAAATTTAATCACACAGACATCAGATGCAGAGCCCCAGGTAAGAGAGTGTCCAAGATTCTCCAGAGGGGAGGGACCATCTGGAAAAAAAGAAAACACGAATTCATAAGTAGTCCCTCCTTTGGCTATAGGAACAAAGCAAGGGAAATACATGGGTGCCCATATCATGTGTTGATCTGAATAGCACTTCACAATGCACACTGCCCAGGTGTCAAGTATGACAAAGATGTTCACTTTGATTTTTCTGTTCTTTGTCCTGAACATTCCACTTCTTGTTTCCAGGTGTTTTTGGAGAATGAAACAGAATAAAGACATGCATGGAGACCTGTCGACAGGCTGTATCTTCTTCCTTTGGGCTGTGAAGGAGCATGTTGAAAAAGATTATTTCAACTACATTCTGAATACACAGTAAGTTTCTTTGTATCTTCTATGTAAATGTGTGAAGTAGGTGGGTAGGAAGATGAGAGTCAGAGCATTGCCTTGAGTCTTTTGTCCTGTTACCCAATCTGCGCACCAAGAAACAACTCAGATTCATTTAGAGACTCAATGCTATTTTTTCTTCTTTTACTTTGTCCAAAGAGTGTTTTGTTATTCTCCCAGTTAGCCTCCTACTTATTAGGCTGGAAGCTGAGTGCAAAATGACTCTGTATCTTGTCCATCACATATAGCTCTTCTCTTGACATTTCCCACAGCACAGTAGCTGGTGATGTCTCACTGAAAGAAACCCCACAGTATTCAAGGAGTATCATTCTAAATGAGTGTAACAAAATGACTGTCAAATGAGTCTGTGATGACCTTTGATCACTATGTCACTCCTAATGCATGTGCTAGGACAACTAATAATTGTGGCCACCCTAGCTGCAGAGAATTTTTACATAGCTATTCAGTTCCTCTCTGAGATGTTCTTCACGCAGTCACATTGCGTCTTCTAAAGCTGCATCAAAAATAAAAGTGGAGACCTGTCCACTGTGAACTTCACATGTGTTCCTGTTTCCCCATACTTCACATATAGACATGTGTAACACCTGACCTTTAATTTCATAGTCTAGTTCTTCACTCTCTTTATAGGCTACAGAAGGAATGTGTGGACTATAAACTATATGTTTCCATTCTTTGAAATGTGAGACTCTAACTAATAGTTGTGACTTCTTACTTTCATATTTTTAATTAAGAAATTTTTTATTCACTTTACATACCAATCACAGATCCCCCTCTTCCCTCATATGACTTCTTACTTTCATAGTCACTTGCCTGAATGACAGCTGTGGCATGTGATACTTGGCTACACTTGAAAATAGTTACATACAAGCACATCTCTAACATTATTTAAGAAGCATGCGTTTCTTCTCTCTATGTCTAATGTGTTTATTCTCTGACACTTATATTTACCTCTTGTGTTTCTCTTTCTGTAATTTTACTAGTTATAGCTGCATATTTTACCAATTTGGATATAATATACGTTTTGATTTTGTATATTACTGATAGTTGTTTTCAAACATAGCACTTTAGTCCAGTAGGCAACAGTCACAGCTCAAGTCACTGATGTGTCTTATTGTTTAGCGTGCAGGAGTTGGTGTTTGAGATTCATAAGTTATACTCTCAAATTCTGGGTTGACTGGTACTGAAAATTTCAATGACATTTTTAAATGTGGTAATAAAGAATATTCTAAGATGTTTTTTATTTTAAAAATGCAAAGATAAACATTAGTATTCATTCATAATGATACCACAGTGGTACAATTTCTAAGTGGAAAATAGATTGTTTTTAACTCAGAATTAAAGAATATGTTTCAGTTTTATGTTATTGGTCAGATGATATGAAATGAGTAAGAAGATATGGGAGTTATTATTCTTCCCATACACATAAACACAAAACGGTATTTTTCTATTCCTACTAACTTTTAGATTATTTTTATTTTCAAAATTCATAAACATTTTCCATACATTGTACACTTTATAATCTTTTATTATACAATCATGTAATATTGCTACAAACAAATCTCAGTGTAATTTCCAGATGTTCCCAATTCTCAGTAATATGCTAGCTAATGCTGTGCATATGTATGTGGAAATGTGCACAAAAGGTGCCTTGTGTAGGAAAATTTTATGTTGGTCAGATATACCAAGTGGGAGTACATTGAACACACCTCTGTAAACATAAAATAGATGACCAATACTGTGGTACATGCCCTTAATCTCTTCATTCAGGAAATGGAGTAGGAATACTGCTGTGCATTTGAGGCCAGTCCAGTCTAAAGCCAAGTGTCATTCAAAATCAGGGAATCCATTATCCTTTTATGGCATCAATGAGTAGTTCTCATGTCCATAAACAGATGCATATATTTACCAAATATACTCTGTTATTTAATTTTATTTAAAAATATTTTAAAAAATATTTTGTGCCTGTAATAGACAAACCAGAAAGAAAAAAGAACAAGATGAGGATGCACATGAAAGAATATGTTAACTACATTGCGCACTAATTATAATGGATTATAAGTACAGGACCCAATATTGCCCCAGAAAGATTATTGTTCACTCACCAATCATTCTTTGAATACCTTATCCAATTCAGCTTGTTTCATAAAAATTACCAGAAACTTGGCTCATGCATCACATGTCATATGTTATAATTTCAAAAGGAATTCAAGATCAGGTTTACTGTTTGGTCAAGGACTTTGCCCTTGTATTTACCTTATGAGCAAGCTCACAAAAAAAAAAAAAAAAAAAAAAAAAAAAAAAAAAAAAAAAAAAAAAAAAAAACAGTGGACAGCACTCTCTGTGGAAAATGCAATGTCCCATTTTTTTTTTATGGGAGATGCACTTTTATGAACTTTATGAACTTATTGGGCAGCATCTGTCATCATTGGGACATTCCTGGACCTCTACAAATCCCAGCAGATGAGTTTTTTTTTTTTTTTTTTTTTTTTTTGAGGGTGATTTTTGCAGGAAATCCTATTTCCATTGGTATCATTCCCAGATTCTAAGAAGAGTGTGAGGAGGAGACTGGCCTCACACTTATGTCAAACTGTATAGTACAAGGGTAAAATTCAGAGACTTGATGGGATTTCCACATTTCCTTGTGTGAAACAAGATGAGGGAAGAAGTAACAAGGAAGGAGTTTTTCTAGAATACTTAGCAGAACAGTGTTTACCGGTGTTTATAAGTTTTTAGGAGTGCATGATACCTCATGATACTCCCTGTGTCCTAGTTACTTTAGCTTACTTATGGACCCTTCCATCCTATCCTGTGTGATCATGATCAATTTCCACATCTGTATCCGATGGCCCCAAAGACACATCCCTACCCCTGTCCATAATCTATTTGATGATTCACTTTAACCCGAACAGGATTGGGCTGTCTATCTTAGACAATGAAGAGACATGGAAAAAATACAGTCTGCTTCATCTTTGTGAGCATGATCCCGGGCAGCATGTCAAAAGCTGAAGTGTATTATAACAAATCATGACACTGTCCATGAATGTAATAATTATTTATGGTGACACAAACAGTATTTTAGCTTTGAGCTTTTGTATGTGGGACTCTCTAGGTATACAGAGAATATGAGTCACCACCTCACAGTTGGATGTCACTACAAGTAAAAAGATTCACACTTGACTCATCACTTGGGACTCTAGCTTTTGCACAAAACCATCCTTGGATTTCTGGTTTCAATTTTTTTTGTCTGGACATTGACCCAACTCAAATACTAAGATGAATACCTGGCAAGAATGGGGAATAAAATTTAACTGTGAACTGTTGGCATCTAAGTGTAAGACCCTGAAAAACTGCTTATCCAATGCCTCGTTGGAATGGCTAATTTTCCAGACTATTGACATGGCCCTTAGTGATGGAAGTTATCATGGATACAATTCTGTGTATGCTTTGTCCTTTGCCCTGCATGAGATGCTTTGTCAACAAGAAGATAATCAGCCAATGGACAATAGGAAAAACCTGATATTAGCTTCATGAAGGTAGTGTTTCTTCTGTTGGATGATATTTGTTGTCATCAATGTCATAGTGCTTAAGAGTCTCTCAGATGTGCAAATCTAGTGTATTAAGAAATAATCACCAAATGGAAAAATTTTTGAACCTTTTTTCTTTCTGAGGAAGTACATGTAGATGTTGTTTTTAGTCTCTAATGCAAAGCCAGTTAAGTGGAAGAAACAATTTATCAATGAAAATCAGTGATTATATTACAAAGCACCCAAATATTATCAGTCCATCCTAATACTGAAAACATATCAGCCCTTAGTCATTAATGCTCTCCATGTTGAGAAGATGAGCCCTCATTTATTAATTTTCAAATATGTTGTAATCAGTGTAGGAGATGGTTTTCACAAGTGTCCTTAGCTAATTCTGCCCCGACTCTAGGCTCTGGCGAGTAATTATGCATGAAATTGTGCTGTGATTCAGTACAGTGCATTCATGCATATTCATGTATGGGAATGGATGCATCTCACTGTGTATGGATGTATGTTTTTGTGTTTCTCTGTGTCTGTGTATGTATCTGTGTTGCTTTACATATATGTGGGTTTGTGTCTACCTGTGTATATGTCTGTGTGTGCTGGTCAGTGTATGTGTCTGTATGTGCCTATGTGGGTATTTTGCATGTTTCTGTGTAGTGGTTGCACATCCATATGTCTGTGTTTGTGTATATGGGTGTGTCTTTTGGTATGTCTTTGAATGTGGGCATAAATTTATGTGTGTCAGTGTCTCTCAGTGTGTTTGTTTGTATCTGTGTATCTCTCCCTATGTGTATTTTTCTGAGAACATGTATGTTTGTCTGGGCCTAGGTATATTTTGATTGTTTCTCTTTTTGTGTGTCTATTTGGATGTATACATCTCTCTGTCTATATGTGACAGTATGTTTCCCTGTGTGTCTTACATGTATGGGAATGTGTGTAAATGAGTATATTGATGTATTATTTATGTATCTTTGTATGGATGTGAGTATCTCTGTGTGTAGCAATGTGTGAGTGTGTATGTGTTTGTTTGTGTGTGTATGTGTGTAGTTGTAACTACGTGTTCTAATTCAACAGTGTTACTGCTGTTACTTAATCCCACATATTACATTGAGTAGATATAGAGAGAATAGACAGCCTTTCTTCTTCCTGATTTTAGTGGGGTTGCTTTGAGTTTCTTTCTGTTGACTTGGATTTTGGCTATACAGTGGCTGTACATTGCTGTATTATGTTGAGATTTGTTCCCTGTATTCGTTCTTTCCCCAAGACTTTTATCATCAAAGTTGTTGGATTTTGTCAAACGTTATTTCAGCATCTAATGAGATTTTCATGTGGTGTTTTTCTTTCAGTCTGTTTATACAGTAGATTACACTGACTGATTTTCATATGTTGAACCATCCCTCAAAATCTGGGATAAAGTCTATTTGGTCATGATGGATGATCTTACTGATGTGTTTTTGGATTCAGTTTGCATTATTTGATTGAGTATTTTACATCTATGTTCATAAGGGGAATTTGTAGTTTTCTTTTATTATGGAATGATTTGTGGTTTGTGTATCAGATCACTTCGGCTTCATAAAGTGAAGAGGCAATCATTCTTCTGTTTATATTTTGTGGAATAATTTGAAGAAAACTGCTATTAGGTCTTACTGGAATAACTGGTGGAAGTCTATCCTAAAGCCATCTAGCACTGGGATTTATTTGTTTTGGAGACTGAAAGACTGATTCTATTTCCTTAGGGCTTGCAGGTGCATTTCAATTGTTTGATCTTGATTTAAATTGGTAAGATGTATCTATTGAGAAAATTATGCAATTCTTTTAGCTTTTCCAAATTTTTAATTACAAGGTTTCAAATGTGACCTAATGATGATTCAGATTTCCTTGATATCTATTATTATATCTCCCTTTTAATTTCTGATTTTTTTATTTGGATATTCTGTCTATCTTTACATTAGGTTGGATAAGAGTTGGTTCCTCTTCTCAAAAACCAATTCTTGTTAGATTGAATCTTTTTTTATTGTTCTCTTTTTGCTACCTTATTGATTTTAGACCTTAGTTTGATTATAATAGTGTCTATTCCTCTTGGATGGGGCTTTCTTCTTTTTGTTCTAGAGCATTCAAGTGTATTGTAAATTGCTAGTATTAGTTCTCTCCAATTTTTGGTAAAAAAGCTAGATAAACAAACTTTTCTTTTATCAACACTGCCACTTGGTCCCATAAATTTGTGTGAATGCTATATTCATATTCATTTGGTTCTCAGAAGTCATTAATTTCTTTGTTCTTGCCTTGGATTCCCTTAGTCATTCATTAAAGATTTCAGTTACCATGAGTTTGAAAGCTTTTTTATTCCTCTTATTGTCGATGTTTGGGTTTAATTTATAGTAGTCTGGCAGGATGCAGGGGGTTATTTCAATTTTCGTGCAGCAATTGAGACTTGAATGTGACCAACCATGTGGTCAGTTTTGGAGAAAGTTCCATGAGGTCCTGAAAAGAAGAAATACTTTTTGTGTTTGAGTGCAAGGTTCTGTAGATATCTTTTAGGTCCTTTGATTTATAATGTCTAATAGCTTTTGTATTTCTCTGTTTAGCTTTTGTCTAGATGACCTGACCTTTGGAGAGAGTGGGGTATTGAAATTGCCAACTATCAATGTCTGATAATCAATGTGTGATTTAAGCTTCAATTATGTTTCTTTTACAAATGTGAATGCCCTTGCATTTAGAGCATAGATGTTGAGAAGTAAAGTGTTATCTATGTGAATTTCTCATATGATATATATGTAGTATCCTTTCTCATCTCCTTTTGTTAATTTTGGTTTGGAGTGCATTTGGTTAGATGTTAGAATGGCTTCACTATCTTGTTTTCTAGGATATTTTTCTTAAAATATTTTTCTACCCATTAACTCTGAGGTATGACTATTTTGATTTTGAGGTATACTTATTATTTACCAAAGAAGGATGAATGCTCTTTCCACATCCGTACTGTAGTTAGTCTGTCTCTTTTTATTTTGGAGCTGATACCACTGATATATCAATGACCAATGATTGTTAATTTCTTTTTTTTATTGTTGTTGTTGATGGTGGCGCTTGTGTGTGTTTTGCTTCTTTGTTTGCTGGTAAGAGATTATTTATTTCCTGTGTTTTCATGAATGAAGTTAACTTTCCTAGTTTCAGTTTTTCTTCTGTTACCTTCTGTAATGGATTTATTGTGGATTATCTTATTTTCTCCTTTTATGAGGATTAAATTAATGTTTTGCTGGGTATAGTAGTATGGGTTGTCATTTGTCATCTCCTAGCATTTGCAGTACACCTGACCATTTCATTCTGGCTTTTATAGTTTCCATTGAAAAGTCAGATGAAATTCAGATAGGTCTGTATTTATATGTTACTAAAACTTTTTCATTGAAGTATTGAATATTCTTTCTTTGTTAGGTATATTTAATCTTTTGATTATCTTGCAAGGACATCCTTTTTTGTTCCAATCTATATGGTGTTTTTTAAATTCTTTTGTACCTTGATAGGTTTCTCCTTTTCTAGGTTAGGAAAATTTCCTTCTACAATTTTGAAAAAAAATATATTCTTGGAATTTGAGATATGATTCTTCTCATTCTTCTAGTCCTATTAATCTTATGATTGGCCTTTTTATAGTGTTTAAGTATTCCTGGATGTTTTGTGTCAAGGATTTTTTAGGATCTAACATTTGATAATTGTATCTATTTTTTCTCTCATATCTCAATGTCTCAAATTCTCTATTCCATCTCTTATATTTTGTTAGTAATGCTAATGTGTGTAGTTCTTATTTGCTTACATAGGTTTTCCGTTCCCAGAATTCCCTCAGTTTGTGTTTTCTTTATTGTTTCTAATTCATTTTCAGGTCTCTTTTATTAAGAAATTTATTCATTTTACATAACAACCACAGACTCCCCACTTTTCCCTCCTCCTGCCTCTCAGCATACCTTCCTAATCCATTCTGCATTCCCCATTCCCTCCTCTGAGACGGTAAGGCCTCCTATGGGAAGTCAGCAGAGCTTGATACACTCAGTTGAAGCAAATCCAACCCCCCCACCAACCTCATCAAGGATGTGCAAGGAATCCAACTGTAGGTAGTGGGCTCCATAAAGCTGGTTCATGCATCAGGGAATGGATCCTGATCCTACTGAGAAGGGGCCCCTTAAACAGATCAAGGTATACAACTGCCTCAATTATGGAGAGGGCCTAGTTGATTCCCATGGAGGATCTACAGGTGTTGTTCTAAAGTTTATCTTGGTTTGGTTGTCTCTGTAGATTTCCCCATCATCATCATGATGCTCCTTGCTCATAGAATCCCTCTTGTCTTTCTTTGATTAGACTCCTGGATCTTGGCATGGTGCTTGGCTGTGGTCCTCTGCATCTGCTTCCATTAGTTACTGGATGAAGGCTCTATGATGACAGTTACGGTATTCACCAATCTGATTACTAGGGTTGGTCAGTTCAGGTACCATTTCCACTAAGCTGGGGTCATCCTTGTGAAATTCTTGGAACTTCCCTAGCACCCAGATTCTCTCTGTCTCCATGATGTCTCCCTCTAACATGGTATCTCTTTCATTGCTCTCCCACTCTTTACATGCTCCAGCTCAAAGCTTCAATTCCCTCATGTTCTCATCCCTGATCCCATGCCTGCTATCCCCCCCTCTCAGTTTACTCATGGAGATCTCATCTATTTTCCCAGCCCAGGACAATTCATGCATCTCACATAGGATTGTCCTTGTTAGCTAACTTCTCTGGGGCTGTGGATTGTAGTCTGGCTATTCTTTGCTTTATATCTAGTATCTACATATAAGTGAGGACATGTCATGTTTATTCTTCTGAGTCTGGGTTACCTCACACAGACTGACATTTTCAAGTTCCGTCCTTTCAGGTCTTAAAGTTATATTCATTTCTTTCAACTCATTTCCCCCTTCTTTAAAGGATTTACTCATTTCCTACACTGTTTCATGTGTCTTTTCCTTTATTTCATACAGGGATTTTTTTCATTTCTCCCTTAATGTTATCACCCATCCCCAAAAAGTTGGTTTTAAGTTCTTTTTTATTCTACTTCACTGTGTTGAATAGTCAGGGCTTGCTGTAGTAAGATAGCTGGCATTGCTCGTGACATATTGCCTCAGCTGTTGTTGATTGTATACTATACTTTTGTCTAGGCTTCTAAGTTTGTGGTGAATATAAGCCTAGGTGCTTATTTTTATGTTCATCTTATTTGGATGTGTTTTGTTCCTTTGTTTCTGTTTTCTCTTTATTTCCTTCCAGTTGGCCTGAGGTTCTTCAAGACATCTCCACTTGAGTTGGAGGAAAAAGTTCTGGTGTCTGAATTAGCCTCTGGTCCATCAGGGGAACTCTTTCCAGGTTGGGACTGGGGAATTCTGATGCACAGGGATTTGTGATTGTAGATAGAGTGGATCCCCATAATGTGAGATAGTATAGAGTTGGGCCTCCAATGTGAACATCTTATAGTCCTGCATGTTCTCCAGTTGATCAGAGACTCACTTAGTATTTTTGGTCTGTTGCCTTGTGGTCTCGAGGATTATGGATGGGTGATAGCTTTGGGGGGACAAAGACAGTGGGAGATGTTCAAGGATGGGTAGCCTACATTGAATTCTGGTGGCCATTGTTGTCTCTGATAGAGATGGGAAACTCTGCCCCATTGGGTCTGGGATAATGTAGAAACAGTTATGAAAACAGGAGATAGACTAGGCTGACACTAAGAGAGTGAGAGACCTGGGGAGTTCAACATGCAAATGGCCTATAGAGAGTTTTGTTGGCAGGCATGTGAAAGGGTAGAGACTTGATTGACAAGTGTATGGTTGGGTTGAATCATTGACTTGCTCTGTCACTGGTGCTTTATCTGTGGTTAACAGTCATTTGTTCATCTGCCCAGGAAACCACAATGTTCAAAGCACATGTGAAAACAGTAAAACTTTTCTGAACAGTCAATTAGCAAAAAGTAAGTAAATATTAAAATAAAAGTACTCAGATGATTCTTGCAGTGCTACACAAGTTGCATCATAGGACTGTGTTGCAGATTCTGTTTTAAACACACATCAAGTATGTTTGCACCATGAGTTCCATTAAATCATGCATGTTATTAGACCAACTGCAGATAATTACTTTCCCCTCCATTCCAACAAATCCAATCCTACAATCCATGCCCCAGATCAGCAACAGACTACATGTTGGGCAATCAATTCTCTACAATACATCTGACCCTGTTGCCAATGGAACCCAGGAATCTCCCCTTCCTAACTTTCCTCCTCTCACTCATTCCTTTAACTGAGCCCCAAATTCAAGGAGATATTCCCTGGATACCTATACTCCACTCCAGGCAGGGAAGAATAAAACTTAACTGCAAATGTTCACCTCTCTTTCAGTTCTTCAAAAAAACCAATGCCATGTCATATATCCAGATCTGTAGCCGATCACCTGCTTCAGCCAGCACATCAACTTCTCCAGTGAATCATACAGATCTTCCTCACCAAACTTATAACTGAATAAATAGTGAGGCTTATTCTGACTCCTCAGAGATAAATTCTGTAGTCTCAATATGTAATACCATTCTTTCAGCATATTGAGAGTCAGTAACTGTTGAGAGATTCTGAAAAATCCAATAAAATAAACAGAATAGCACACAATTTTGATTTTAGTACAGAATTTTAAAGACTTTAAATGACTTTACTTAATTTTCTGATTTGTAACCTGACTTTCCTTGTTTCTTTCCATCTGTCTAAAATGTATGAACTCTACATATGGGTGTTTCCTGTACAAATTGAGTCAAAATCCTATCAGCTCTCTTTATAAGTTGAATTCTATCACTTTTGGGATATTTGCTATTAATCTCTCAAAAAAAAATATTTCAACCTCTTTACCAAGTTTCACTGTTTGCCCATAATTTGTCAATGTCATCCTTAGTTAAAGGTATGACTATTTTTGCTGAGATTATTCCTGCTAATTGATAAAGTCTCAGTTTTCCTTTTAAAAAAACATGTCAGAGATATTTTCCACATAAGTTTTAAATTTTTTCTCTGTTTATTTGGTAGAATTATCATTCCAATATATCTTCCCTCTGCATTAAGATTCCTGTAACAGAATGTTTAGAGGGTAAAATAACCAAAACACAATCAAGCTTTGAATGCACAAGATCCACATGTCCTTCCTGTACTTTCTTTTCCACCAAGGCAAACTCTCTCTCAGCTTCAGCTGATAAATCGTTTGAACTATTTAATTCCTTGTCACTGTCTAAAGTTTTGAAGAAATTACTCAGTTCATCATTTTTTACCCCAACAATGGTTCACAGATAGAAATATTTTCAAATAAACTTTGAAAGTCACTAGGAGTCCGCAATTGATCTCTCTTAATTTGTACCCCTTTGGATCTAATTTTTGTAGAACTATTTTGTATCCTAAATAATTAAAAGAATATCCTCTTTGTATCTTTTCAGGAGCAATTTGTAATCCCCAGCAAGGCAGTTTTCTTTATTTCTTCAAACATTCTTTCTAAATTATCGGCATTGAATCATCCAGTAAAATATTGTCCATGTAATCATAAATTATAGACTTAGAAAACTGTTTATGTATTAATTCCAATGGCTATTGTACACAATATTGGCACAGGGTTGGGCTATTCTAATTGCCTGTGGGAGAACCCTCTACTGATATCTCTTTGCTTGTTCAGAATTATTATATGTAGGCACCACAAAGTTGAATCTTTCTCTGTCTTTTTCTTGTAAGGGTGTTGAAAAGCAACAGTTTTTTAAAATATATTTTATAATTTAATTTAATTTTACATATCAGCCATGGATTCCCCTGTACTACCTCCTTCAGCCCCTCTCCTGCCTCCCCCCCCCCACCATCCATTCCCATCTCCTCCAGGCCAAGGAGGTAGATTCAATCAAGGCAGGTCCAGTACCCTCCTCCCTTTGTCCAGGCTAAGCAAAATGTCCCTGCATAGGCCCCAGGTTCCAAATAGCCAGTGCATGCAATAAGGACAGGTCCTGGTCCCATTGCCTGGGGACCTCCCAAATCTTTCAAATTAATCAACTGTCTAAGTTATCCAGAGGGTCTGATCCAGTTGGGGCCTACTTAGCTATTGGTTCATAGTTCATGTGTCATGTTAGAAATCTCATCCAATGACTGATGGAAGCAGATGCAGAGATTCATGGCCAGGCCCCGATGGAGCTCCAGGAGTCCAGTCAGTGAGAAAGAGGAGGGGTTGTATGAAAAAGAATTGTTGAGACCATGATTGGAAAAAGCACAGGGACAAAGAGCCAAACTAGTGAAAAGCAACATTTTTTTTTAATTGATAACTATAAGAGGCCATCCTTCAGGTAACAGAATAGGCAAAGGAAATCCAGATTGTAGAGAGCCATTTGGTTGAATTACTTTGGTAACTGCTCTTATGTCTGTTACTATTCTCTGTTTACGAGATTTCTTTTTAATAACAAATACAGGAGAATTCCAAGGGCTGGTTGATTCTTCAATATGCTGAACACTTAACTGCTCTTGTATCAGCTCTTCTAAAACCTGCAGTTTCTCTGGTGTTAAAGGCCATTGCTGAACCTATATAGTCTTGTTTTTTCACCATTTTAAAGGTAGCGAGCTGTTGGTGTCTTTGGAGAATCATCAGTTGCTGTGTCTTGTTCTTGTACAATCTGGATAGCTGGTGAGCACTCATTAGAATAATAACTTCTAATATTTCTCTCAGAAAGATGTGTTAGTTTATGATTTGTTTCTGAGGTTGGAGGAATGTTAATCTGAGTATTCCATTGTTGTAATAGATCAGAGCTCCGTAAATTCATAGCAATATTAGCTACATATGGCTTTCATTTTCCTCTCTGTCATGCTGGTACTACACATTAGAGCCATCTTGCACTTTGTTTCACTTGAGATAATGTTCTATTGCCTAACAGCTGAACATTTACCTCCTGCAGAGGCCAATTTGGATGCCAAAATTCTGGTGCAATTATTATCACATCCATACCCATGTCTACTAATTCTACCTAGAAAACATCATTTATTCATATTTTTAATTTTGGTCTTTGTTCATTTAGAGAAGTTTTTCAAAAATCTGCTTTATGGTTCCTCCTGAATTTTCTATTTTTCTGCTGTAGTTGTTCTATTCTCCTGAGCAGTCTGGTTTATTCCAATAGTCATTTGGTTATTTAATTGCTCTGAGTAGGGGTTTTGTTTATGATGGCATAAAGGACTGAACTGAATTTGCTGTGAAGGCCTACATGAGGTCATGCTGGGAGTTTCCTGAGGCAGAGACAAAGGATAAACTTGTTAGTCTCTTGTTGATATACATTTGTTGGTCTAAGTTTAACCCAGCTGGGCGGTGGTGGTGCACGCCTTTAATCCCAGCACTTGGGAGGCAGAGGCAGACGAATCTCTGTGAGTTCGAGGCCAGCCTGGACTACCAAGTGAGTTCCAGGAAAGGCGCAAAGCTACACAGAGAAACCCTGTCTCGGAAAACAAAAAAACAAAAAAACAATAAATAAAGTTTAACCCTACCAAACCTTCTTCATAATCCAGAATGGAGGGACATTTCATTGCCATTGTTCTTTGAATAAGCATTATTTCTAGGGACACCCTGTTTATATGCCCTTTTCTAATAACTCTGTTTACCACAACCAAAACTCCTACTTTTTTCCCTCAAAGGTTTTGAAATCACTTCTTTCCACATATCATCAAGGTCATGAGACACTGCGTCCCTGATCCAATCCTCCAAGGGGGTTGATCTTGCTTTTAATGGCCTGATTATTCTTTTGGATTCTTCATTTGCATTCTCAAAAGTGAAACATTCAATTATTTTGTGTCTAACTTCTGAACTTGGTATTATTCTATATACTTCTGAGGACAGCCTTTGTAAGAAATCTGTGAAGGATTCTCTAGAACCCTATATACCTTTTGTGAATGATTCATTTTTTTTTCCTGCTTCCTCAGTTCTGTTCCATGCATTTATTGCTGTCATGTGACATAGAATTAAGGTTTGGTTATCATATAAACAGTATCTTTGTATATCAGGATATTCACCTTATCCAAGCAGTTGATCCTGGTACATTTCCACACCTCTTGTTCTACATTGGCTTTTTATTGTCTTAGCCTCCTCCTTTAACCATGTTTTCCACTGTAATTGTGCTCCAGACTCTAGGACAGCTGTTACTGATTCTTTCCAGTGCAGAGGAGTAAACCTATTACAAGTTTGCCATGAGTTTAATTTTTGCTTTACAAGTGGAGATTGCATGCCATATGATACTATAGTTTTGTTAAATCTCCTTAAATCTCCCATTTCCACTGGAGTCCAGTTAGCGTGTGCATGCCCTTAAGCAGGTAATTCCTGTAAGGCTGCAGATCGATTAAGTTTGATTGTTTGGAAAGAGGCTATCTTTCTGTAACCATATAAGTCAATCCTGAAATAATTTCACCTTTAAATTATTTTCTCTGGGTCTATATTTCTTTATAAATCATTTTAACAGATTTTACTAAAGCTTTTATCTTGGCACTTAAATTGAACAACCTTTTTAATACTATAGTAAAGATGATTAAACAAATAATATTTATAATCAATGTTATATACATCCCATCAACAATATTCACCCTCTCATTTAATTGTTCCATTTTCAGACTGCCTAATGTGTTATCAAAAAAGACCAATTTTGTTCCATTGTAAAAATGTTTCCCATTTTTTTAATATGGGAAAAAATTGCTTTCAACTAGTTTCTCCCTTTAAGATAACTTAATGACTTACCAAGTCTGCTTAGAAGAGTAGAAGTCCAAGGGAATTTAAAAGCTGCTATCTAGTCTGCTGGTAGTTCAAAATTTGAATTCAAAGAGAGAGGGGTGGGCTATTAAACACCAGGAGAAAAAAAACTAACAAATTCTAGCCTTCTGCTCTGGCCTGAGCCACACCGGACCTGAGCCATGGACTCAGTAAATGCAAAAGCAGTGCAGCCACTTGCAGCTCTGTCCCTTTGCAGCTCTGGGTGTGTCCAGCTAACCTAACTTCACCATGCAACAGCTTCCAAAGTTTGTGCTACTTCCTGTTTTCCTGCACCTTTATTACCTTGATGTTCTCTCCCCTCATTGGCTTGTTGACTAGATGCCTCACTTCCTTGTCACTGCCTGTCTGTTCAGACCTCCAGGTCTGTATGGCTGGTAGTGGAATTAAATGCATGTGTTACCATTCCTGGTTCTGTTCCCTAGTATGGCATTGAACACAGAGAGACCCTGCCTGACAAGTGATCAGATTAAGATATGTGCTTCCACTGCCTGACTTTTGTGTTTACTTAAAATGGCTTGATATTTCCTCTGATCTGCAACCAAACTTTATTTATTAACATACAAATAAAATATTACTACATTTCAATACAATAAAATATTGCCAAATCCAGCTTATTACGTCATTTCAACTTCACAGCACAGACATTTGATTCAGTATTTGGGTCTGGTTGGGAATACCATTCAGTTCTGGATAGTCCTTCTATTGACTACAAAGAATTATTTTTAGGTCTCTGTCCATAATAACCATCATACCCTCTTACAGAACATCAACTGAAAACATCCAGTTTCCATTGGCCTTAACTTTTTCCATGGATGAAGTCAATAGGAACCCTGATCTTTTGCCAAATATGTCATTAGTATTTCAATTGCCGGAGGGTGGATGTATGACTGTGTCAAAATTATACAGTATACTAATATACTTTAGCTAATGAAAATCAAGATTATTACCCTAATTATGAGTGTAATGAAGAGCCTAACTGTTTAGTGGTGCTGACAGGACCAAATTGGGAAACATCTGTGATATTTGGGACATTTCTGAACCCCTACAGATCTCAACAGGTGAGATTTTTGTGGTGTGGGTTTTCAAGAAATTGTGACTCTGTTGGAACAATACTAAGATGTTAAGAAGAGTGTGTGGAATTATGTGAAACAGTATGGTTCAAGAGTACTATTCCGAGACTTGATGTGGCTTCATTTCTTTTTTTGAAGTTGAGATGAGGGAAAATTATAAGTAAGAAGTTTTTATAGAATTCTTTGCTGAAAGTGTGTTTACAAGTTCTTAGAAGTACATTCTACCTCATGCTGCTCCCTGTGTCCTAGATCCTTCAGCTTACCTATGGACCTTTCCATCCTATCTTGAGTGATCATAAAAAATTTCCTTATCTATATCAGATGGCCCCCAAGGATACAGCTCTACCCCTGGCAATGGTCTCTTTGATGCTTCACTTCAACTGGAACTGGATAGGACTGGCAATCTCTGACAATGACCAGGGTACCCAATTTCTCTCACATTTGAGAACTGAAATGGAAAAAAATATAGTCTGCTTTGCCTTTGTAAGCATGATCCCAGCCAACATGCATTTATACATGTCAAGAGCTGAAGTGTATTATAACCAAATCATAACATCATCTGCAAATGTAGTTATCATTTATGGTGACATAGACAGTACTCTAGCTGTGAGCTTTAGTATGTGGGAATCTCTAGGTATACACAGAATATTTTTGACCACATCACAGTGGGATGTCACTACAAGTAAGAGAGACTCCACAATTGGCTCATCCCATGGGACACTATCTTTTGCACACCATCATTCTGAGATTTCTGGTTTTAAAACATTTGTCCAGACACTGAACCCTCTGAAATACACAGATGAATACCTTGCAAGGCTGGGATGGATGAACTTTAACTGTGAGGTCTCAACTTCTAAGTTTAAGGCACTGAAGAATTGTTCATCCAATGCCTCATTACAATTTCTAAAGGGACAGACTATTGACATGGCCTTTAGTGATGACAGTTATGACATATATAATGCTGTGTATACTGCAGTCCATGCTGCCCATGAGATGCTTCTTCAAAATGTGTATAATGGGAAAGAACACTTTGGTAACTGCTTGAAGGTAGTGTTTTTTTCTATTGGATGAAATTATGTGTCATCAATATAGCTTTTAAGAGTCTGTCAGATGCTCCAATTTACTGGATGGGCAAATATTTAATCAAATGGGAATATTTTGAAATTATTTCCTGGTAAGGAATTAAATCTAGAGTCTGATATAAATATTAATGTCAAAGCAATGGAGTAGAGAACACAATTTATCAAGGGATATCAGTAACATAATTACAGAACAATGAATATCATTTCATTTCTTCTATTACTGGAAATATAACAGTCCTTCCCTGTTAATCCTCTCCATGATAAGAAGATGAGCCCTTGTTCATCGATTGTCAAACATGTGGCAATCAGTGTATGAGATGGTTTTCACAAGTGTTCTCAACTGATTTTGCCCTAGTGTAGGCTCTAGGGACCTTTTTTGGTACACTGTGAATAATTACAGATGAATTACTGTGTAACAGTGGTGCTGTTATTTATTTCTGGACATACATGTGTCCATGTGTGTGAATGAATGGTTCTCACTGTGTATGGTTGATTCTTTTTTTCTGTGTATCTGTGTGTATACCTGCATTGCTGTGGATATTGTGTATATCTGTCTATCTGCATATCTATCAGTGGAACTGAGCATAAATTTATCTTGTGTCAATGTCTTTGTGTATGTGTTTTTGTTTTATGTATATTTTCCTGTGTGTTTTTCAGTTCAGCTGCATGACACTACTGCATGTTTTGTGTATTTCCTTTCACATATGAATATCTGTTTTTCTGTGTGTGTGTGTGTGTGTGTGTGTGTGTGTGTGTGAATCTTTTATTGTGAGCAAAAATTTGTATATGTCAATGTTTCTCAGTGTGGGTGTTTCAATATGTGTATGTCTCCCCGTGTGTATTTGTTTATAAATGTGTGCATTTGTGTGTGAGCCTCTGTTTCTGTGTGTCTGTTTGGGTTAGTATGACTGTCTGTTTCTGACTGTATTTTGATGTGTGTGTCTGACATATATACGTGTGTGTATATTGTTTGTGTCTGTATTATGTATGTATGTCTATATGGATGTGAGTCTCTCTCTGTCTCTTTGTGTGTGTGCATTTTTCTTACCAAAAGTTTGTGTCTGCATGTATGTCTGGGTTTCTGTTTGGTATTTTCCTATGAAAGAAATTAAATTCTAGGAACGTTATGAAACTTTTATTTATCCACTTGCTTTTATTTCTCTTGTTATATTTCTCTCATGGACACCTTCAATAATGTTGCCTTTAAGAAGAAATCAGTATATGCTTTCTGACTTCAAGGAAGGGCACATACACTATAGAATGTTAACTCTCTTTCAGCTGCACTCCTTTCTGAGAAAGACTCACTTCACTAATCCTGTTGGAGAAAAAGTGAATATGAACCAGATTGAAATCCTACAGGCAGAGTATGACATTTTCCAGATTTGGAATTTCCCAAACGGATTTGGACTCAAGGTGAAGATAGGAGAGTATAGTCCATATTTTCCACATGGTCAACAGCTCCATTTATATGAAGACGTGATAGAGTGGTCCACAGGAAGTAGACAGGTGGGTCTGACCTAACTGTAATTATTTCTGTCATAAAGCAGTAACACTGTCAAGTGGGTCCATTTGTGCTGCCTTGTAAGTGATGCACTGAAAAAGACTTTCACATTAAGAAGCATTTTCCAGCCTCCCTGTTCATGTTTCTTCTTTTCAGTTCTTGATGTGACATTTTGTTAATTCGTTGAGGTTCTCAGACATGCATACAGTGATTTTTCAATCATTCCAGAACATGTTTCTTGTTTTTATTACAAAAAGAAAATTAATAGTTACCATTGTACTATATTATTTCCAGTAAAGCATGCAATATCCTCTTGATACCATTCTGATTATTACACAGTGCTTATCCTTTTTCCTGCTGAAACTTAGACATAGATGCTGAAAGACTGAAGGTAAATGTAAGGAGGAGTAAAGTAAACACATGCAAACCATTAATTATTTTTAAATATTTTTTTAAGCCTTTGTACCAACAGGTCCTAAATTGCCAACATTGCTAACCAAATATTAAGATAATGTTTTCATGGCCCATTTAGATACCCTATGAATTATAACTTTGTTTTTTTCTTTCTTCCTTCCTTTCTTCCTTTCTTTCTTCCTTCCTTTCTTTCTTTCTTTCTTTCTTCCTTCCTTCCATCCTTCCTTCTCCCTTCCTTTCTTTCTTTCTTTCTTTTTCTTTCCTTCTTTCTCTCTGTCTCTCTGTTTCTTTGTTCTTTTTTTCTGTTAAATGTGTATGGATGTCTTGTCTGCATATATGTCTCAGCAAAACTGGTATGCCTGGTGCATATGGATATGAAAACAATAGCTTGAATCTCTAGGTTGTAGAGACAGTGCACGGCCACCCAGTGGGTGCTGAAAGTCAAACTTGAACCCTGTATATGAGCATTAATTGTTATAGACATTTGAGTAATTTCTCTAGCCTTGAAGCACGTTCTGTAAAAAAATAAATAAATAAAGGAACATTTCTTGGTCCCAATAATTCTTTATAGATCTCTCAAACAAGGGTGTGCCTATTTTCCTCATCTGTGTGGGGAGGAGGTATTGTTGGTAGTAAAAGAAAAGGCTTTGGAAATTTATTTATTTAATTTTTTATTTTACAATACTCTTCAGTTCTACATAACAGTCACAGATTCCCTTGTTTTCTCCCTTCCTGTCCCCCTCCCCTTCCCCCCAGGGCACCCCCCATTCCTTGATCCTCCAGATCAAGGTCTCCCCTGAGGACTGAGATTGACCTGATAGTCCAGGCAGGTCCAGTCCCCTCCTCCCAGAATGAGCCAAGCATCCCTGTATAACTCCCAGGTTTCAAACAGCTATCTCATGGAGCGAGCCCAGGACCTGGTACAACTACCTAGATGCCTCCCAAACAGATCAAGCCAAATGACTGTCTCACCTATTCAGAGGACATGATCCAGTTGGGGGCACCTCAGCCTTTGGTTCATAGTTCATGTGTTTCCATTCATTTGGCTATTTGTCCCTGTGCTTTATCCAACCTTGGTGTCAACAATTCTTGCTCATATAAACCCTCCTCTTTCTCGCTAATTAGACTCCCAGCGCTCCACCCGGGGGCCTAGCTGTGGATGTCTGTATCCAGATTCCTCAGTCCTTGGATGGGGTTTCTGGCACAACTATCAGGGTGTTTGGCCATACCATCACCAGAGTAGGTCATTCCTGGCTGTCTCTCGACCATTGCCAGCAGGCTTTTGTGGTGGTATCTTTGTGGATTTCTGTGGGCCTCTTTAGCACTTTGTTTCTTTCTTTTCTCATGTGGTCTTCATTTACCATGGTCTCCTATTTCTTGTTGTCCCTCTCTTTTCTTGATCCAGGTGGTATCTCATGCTCTCTTTCCCTTGACCCTCGCCGTTCATTGCTCCCACTCATGTCCAGGCTGTTCATGTAGATCTCAGCCATTTCTCCATAATTGGGTGATCCCCTTGTCTTTCTTGGGGTACTGTTTTACAGGTAGCCTCACTGGTGATGTGAGTAGCAGTCCAGTCATCCTTGTTCCACATCTAGTATCCTCCTATGAGTGAGTACATACCATATCTGTCTTTCTGAATCTGGGTTACCTCACTTAGGATGATTTTTTTCTAGATCCATCCATTTGCCTGCAAAACTCATGATGTCATTGCTTTTCTCTGCTGAGTAGTATTCCATTGTGTATATGTGCCACAATTTATTTATCCATTCTTCAGTTGAAAGACATCTAGGTTGTTTCCAGGTTTTGGCTATTCCAAACAATGCAGACATAAACATAGCTGAGCAAGTGCTCTTGTGGTATGATGCCCAAGAGTGGTATAGCTGGATCTTGGGGGAGATTGATTCCCAGTTTTCTAAGAAAGCGCCATATTGATTTCAAAAGTGGTTGTACAAGCTTGCATTCCCACCAGCAGTGGAGGAGAGTTCCCCAAGTTCCACATCCTCTCCAGCATAAAGTGTCTTCAGTATGTTTGATCTTAGCCATTCTGACAGGCATAAGGTGGTATCTCAGAGTTGTTTTGATTTGCATTTCCCTGATGATTAGGGAAGAAGTCAAGCTTTCCCTATTTGCAGATGACATGATAGTGTACTTGAGTGACCCCAAAGATTCCACCCAGGAATTGATAAAGCTTATAAACACCTTCAGCAACATAGCAGGATACAAGATCAACTCAAAAAAATTATTAGCCCTCCTATATACAATGGACAAAGAAGCTGAGAAGGAAATCAGAGATACATCACCCTTTACAATAGCCACAAATGACATAAAATACCTTGGTGTAACACTAACCAAGCAAGTGAAGGACCTATATGACAAGATCTTTAAGTCCCTGAAAAAAGAAATTGAAGAAGATGTCAGAAAATGGCTTTGGAAATTTATAAATGATGTCAGTTGAAAGACATCTAGGTTGTTTCCAGGTTTTGGCTATTCCAAACAATGCAGACATAAACATAGCTGAGCAAGTGCTCTTGTGGTATGATTGAGCATTTCTTGGGTATATGCCCAAGAGTGGTATAGCTGGATCTTGGGGGAGATTGATTCCCAGTTTTCTAAGAAAGCGCCATATTGATTTCAAAAGTGGTTGTACAAGCTTGCATTCCCACCAGCAGTGGAGGAGAGCTCCCCAAGTTCCACATCCTCTCCAGCATAAAGTGTCTTCTATGAACCTAAGGTATATTATAGGAATGAATTCTGATGTGGGTGGTTTTAAGGTATCCAATTCAAACTTTCTGACAGCTCTCATTGTTCCTAGAGGTGAGTGACTCTATTCATACCCAGTGAGCTCTGCCCTTGGACCCATTCCTGGGCCCCAACCATTCTCCCTGGGAACACCAGCCCAACTCAGCACCAGTTGCTGGCCAGTAAGCAGGGCTCCTATGGGAAGGCCCTTCCCTCACCAAGACCTCCCAGTGCACCCTGCAATCTACACGCCCTGACCCATACCCATCCTCCAGAGACCCCAGCAACTTCCTGAGGCTATGAAACAAACCCCCAGCTATCATTGGGCTTGGAGAGAGCTCTCATTGGACAAAGAGCTGTCATTGGACCAATAGTAACCTCAGGAGACAGGGAATCTGCCAGCCCTCATTAGAACAAGAGTACCTTTCAGACGAGTAGAATCTGCCATCTCTCAGTGGACCAAGAGAGGCTTCCTGAAACACAGAATCTTTCAACTCTGACTGGACCAAGAGCCCTAATAAGACCAAGAGTGGATCAGAGAGATACAGAATCAACTAGCTTGGGTTGACCCAAGAGAAGTTCCCCGAGACAAAGAATCTGCCTGCTTCAATTAGACCAGGAGCTAAGATAGGGCTGAGATGGCTCCCTGAGCCACAGACACAACAAGCACAGAGTGGACCAACAGCAACTCACTAAGACACAGGCATTTCTTATAGCAATTACAGGAAGAGATGGGCAGACATCAAGGCAGAGGTACATACAACAACATAAAGAGCAATACAGCATCACCAGAACATAGCCCTCCTCCAACAGCAAGACCTGATCATCACAAGGTAGAAGAAGCAGAAGAAAGCAACATTAAGAATAACATCATGAAGATGCTAGAGGCATTTCAAGTAAAAAATGAAAAATGAAATTGAGGAAGAGCCTAACAAAAAAGTGGAAAAAATCAATAAAAAATTGAAAAAGAAATAAAAAATTGGAAGAAGTCTATTAAGAAAAAGAGGAAAAGACAAATAAAAAATTGGAAGAAAACAATAAATCCCTTAAAGAAAATCAAGGAAAAGCAATTAAACAGGTGAGGGAAACAGTTCAAGACCTGAAAAGGGAAATATAAACAATGAGGAAGACACATACAGAAGGAATGCTGGAAATAGAAAATCTGAGTAAAGAAACAGGAAAAACAGATGCAAGCATAACCAAGAGAATAAAAGAGATAGAAAACAGAATCACTGGTGTAGAGGATACAATAGAGGAAATAGATTCATCAGTCAAAGAAAATACCAAAGCCAAAAAAAGTCATAACACAAAATGTCTAAGAAATTTGGGACACCATGAAAAGACCAAACCTTCAAATAATAGTGATAGAGGAAGGAGAAGAATACCAACTCAAAGGCATAGAAAATACATTCAACAAGATCATAGAGAAAACTTTCCCAACTTAAAGAAGGAAATTCCTATGAAGATACAAGAAGCCTATAGAACACCAAACAGACTAGACTCCCAAAAAAGTCTCTTTGATACATAATAATGAAAAAATAAATGTACAGAATTAAGAAAGAATATTAAGATCAGCAAAGGAATAAGGCCATTTGACTCAAAAAGACAAACCCATCAGAATAACACCCAATTTCTCAATGGAGACTTTGAAAGCCAGAAGGACCTGGACAATTGTAATGCAGACACTAATAGATCATGGATGCCAGCCTAGCCTAAAATGTTCAGCAAAACTTTCAATCATTATAGACAGAGTGAACAAGACATTCCAAGAGAAAACCAGATTTAAACAATACCTATCCACAAATCCAGCACTACAGAAAGCACTAGAAGG